>NW_026850690.1:0-68689 GCF_030913465.1 Colletotrichum navitas
TAACAGTCCAACTCTTCGTCATGCCAGAGGGTAATGATGGCAATTAGTTCCACGGTGTAGACTAAGAAGCATTGTATTGTGCGTGAATTCTAACCAATTTGTGCTAAAGCTGGCTCAAGTCGCAAGATGAGAGGCCCAGAGCCGTTTCAGAGGGGTGGTGATGTCATCCCGACATGACCATCACTCGACCAATACATGACTCCTTTCCCCACGCCGTTTGACTTTGGCAAGGCTCGCCAAGGCTACGTCATGCAGGCCTGTTCTACAAAGTCCAGGTGTAGGTAATGGCTCGAGGTATTTCAACTCAACGAGTGTTTGTGCGGCAACCCCACCACCCGACACTACATTCCTGCGCATCCTATCGATAAACGTAAGCCTCGTCACACGCCATTCACGACACAAGCACCATCACGCTACTCGCCGACGCATCAACACTGTCAGACGACGCGACACGCACGCGGATCTGAAGCATCCAAAAAACCAGCAACCGGCATGGCGGCACAAGCAACCGAGAGCACGGCGCAACCGACACTTACTCGGAGCGAGCCCCACAGTGAACCCGAACACAGCAACCAGATGCGCGACCACGAAGGCGACCAGCAGAGCCAGAGACGACAGCCGAGGCCCAAGACCGGGACGGAAGAGAAGATTGCGAAGGAAACGCCGCCGTTGAACCTGGACGCACCGGCCTCGGGGCTGGATGTCGCGCAACGGGACCCGGACAAGCACGCAGCGCGGAGGTCGAAACAGACTGCGGTGGCTCGGGCCGAATACCGGAACGGCTCCGAGCGGTCGCATCAGCCGCAGAACGAGCACCAGGTCGCGCCGCAGAACCGACAAGTGGACAACAAAAGCAAGGGCGGCGCGCCTTCAGTGCGCCTCGACATGGATCTGGACGTCGACATTGACCTCAAAGCAAAGATCAAAGGCGACATCGAATTATCCATATTGTAAGTGGCCGGCAGTGTCTGTTGTTTGTCTGCGCGAATCTGTGGACGCTTGCTAATGACATTAGGGGCGGCAAGCAGAGCAGGCGATGAAATGACAAACGGCGCGTGCGCGCGTCACGACCGACATGAGTCAACGCAATTATGTACCATCATTAAGTCAATACTGAACAGATCACAAGTCGGTTCAGCTTCGATACCTTTGATGTATGTTGATTGGCGCAACGTGAATATCTGCCATCGTTGCTCATTCGCCCCAGGGTATATCGTGGATGCGGCAACTTGTGCTCAGCCTCCATCCTGGCGACTAATTTAAACTCGGGTCTAGTCTTATCTTGTCGAGGCTTATGCCTGCAGCCTTAACCCATGTGCCATAGCGCCCGCAGTGGAGTCTCGGACTGGCTTGGACATTCCTATGAGTGATTCAAGATGCTGATCCAACGTCGTTTGAGGCTGATTCCGAATTGTTAGGCCCTCTGGAAGGCCTATAGTTGCTCATCTAGTCCTGTCTTATGCGATCACCGGGGGGTATCAGTTCCTCTAGGGAATAAGCTGTAGTATATTTCAGTCTCTAAGTTACGTATACCGATAACTCATAGTTAAAGGAATGAGAATTCAAACTGCCAGTATTAGTGAAGCTTGTAAGGTCAAGCAATAATCGTCCAACGGCTAAGAGGTCTTCAATTCCGCCTTCTCAGCTCCTGATTTTGCGCTTGCCAACAACAGAACAACTTAGAGTCTTTATTTTCACCTTCATAATTACCTCCTATATTACCAAATTCTTGTCTATCAAAACATGTGATGACAAAAGCGGATCTATAATTGCCACTGTGTAATTACAGCCTATGTTATAACAAAACAGATTTCTAATACCTGGCCCTTTCTGCTTTGCTGCGTCGAGAGTGACCGCCGCTGCGGTCCTGATGGATGCAACTGCAACAATGGAAAAACAAGACGTGCTCTGAGGTTGCACGTAGGACTACATTGGTAACACATATGGCTGCGGCAGTGTGTTCCCCGGTCAGAATTACTGTCAACAAGTGGGCGTTGCTGGCGATTGCCCGATATGTTGTTATTCACCCGCAAGGAACTCGTTTTTGCCAGCGTCTTAGTTTTACCACCTCGCAGAGATGCTTGCAGTTCAGCTCCGGGGTTCTCACCTCAGCAAAGTGTTGCACCGCGGGCAGTGACCGCTGCCCTTGCTGATCTCTCTTGGCGGCCGATCCCTGGGCCTCACGGGTCGCCGAAGCAAGCCATCGTCTACAACGTGGGCATGAGGCAAAGACCGGTTCAACAATAGACTGCGGAGAGAAAAGCTGCCATAGCTTAAGTTATAATCATGTTTGTTATAGTCTGCATGTTCGGACCTCCTATGTAGGGTACTACAAGTGATAGGGAAGGCTTACGGCTACGTTAATTGGCACCTCATTCTGGGCTCATGATGCATTCGTAAAAGTTCATGTCCACACATGTCCTCGAAACACTTTGGTTACACGTTTCTGTTGAGACCACCCAATATAAAATCAACTCCTGTTTGAGAGCTGGTCAGCATTTACGCCGGTGCCAATTGTGTTTGCCTTGGACTACAAGCTTGAGCTCTGAATATCTGCAGGAGCCAAGAGGGGTTCCCACCCTAGGGGCCTTATCGGCGGAGCTTTCGACGCATCAGGTAAGGCCTAGTAGTTGATGCAGATAGCACTGGACCAGTTCTATTCTTCTTAAGTCCTTCGGCCGAATTGTACGACAACAGTGCCCCCAACCCTCGCAGAAGAATAGTGTACATTTTTCGATGCGAAAGCGCCACCGAGCCGCTCATGGAACATCCTATTCGTTAAACGGGTGCAGATCTTGGGGCGATGTGACGGTGGCGTGCCTCCCCGAGGCCCGTATGACGTGCATTCGCTGGCCGAAACAATAATATGCAAGTCAGTAAGCGACCAGAACTTCGCATCGACGGCCTAGCGATGAATCGGTATATGGAAGGAGGGGCATTTAGCAAGGTCTAGTACACGATACTGCCAATTACAAATTAGCGCTTAGCACACGCCCTGCTGCGTGTCTCTGACACGCAACCGTAGTGTCCTTGGCACGGGTATCGCTGAAGGACAGAAATGTATATAAGATAGAAGCCTGAGACGCGAACCTCGGTCGAGTAGATAATGGCTTTCGCTTTCCTCCTGGTTGAGTCTCTGTCCGCAGCCTGGCAACCGCGAAAATGGAGATCATAACTCTGTTCATGAGCTTCGCCGGCCTCATCGCCGTTTCCTATCTCGTCGAGAAGGTGTTCAACAGATTGAGACAGGGACGCCGCCTACCACTGCCTCCCGGCCCCAAAGGCCTGCCTGTCGTCGGCAACGTGAACGATTTGCCGAATTTTGACGAGTTCGGGGCTCTTCACTGGCTGAAGCACAAGGATGTATACGGTCAGTCTATCAACGCCACTCGAAAACTCCCTCAAGATCCGGCGGCGGACCGCTTCGTAGCAGAAGACTGACTCTCGTGTCTTGGAACATGCAGGACCCATAAGCTCCATCACCACGTTGGGCACGACAATAATCATTCTCAACGACCTGGAGCTCGCCTACGAGCTCTTGGACAATCGTTCACTCAAGCACTCCTCGAGGCCATCGCAGGTCTTCGTCGGCGAGATGTGCGTGCATATCACCGGCCGCAATGAATATTAGCTGTTGATGCTCGGTCTCTAACGTTGTGGGCACTAGGGTCGGCGCCGAGAGCCTTACTGGTATGCTGTCATACGGCGACCACCTCCGCGTCCACCGCAAGAACATGAGCCGCGTCATCGGGTCCAAGTCAACCGCGTCGCAGTACAGCACCCTGCAAGAGGCAGAGGTTGGCCATATGCTGCTTCACCTGCTGGATGAGCCCGAACACTTGTTGAAGCACATCAAGAGGTTGGTTGACCGGGCGTGGCCACGGGCAGACATGGCAAGATAATAAATTGCTGACACGTCCTTAATAGGGAGGCCGGCTCGCTGATTGTGAAGATTACCTATGGGTATACCGCGGAACCTTTCAAGGAGGACCCGTTGCTGCAGATGGTTGACGAGATGGATAAGAACCTCATCAGGGGATGCGTTCCTGGCACTTTTTTGGTAGACATCTTCCCTTTCCGTAAGTCTACCCAGCAATACGCCGACGGTATCCTTCGAGACTGTCTGACACTTGATACAAGTTCGATACGTACCAGGATGGGTTCCTGGTGCTGGATTCCAGCAGACCGCGAAAGAGTGGAAAGCCCTATTCTTCGCAACCAGTGACAAGCCGTACGCCTTTGTCGAGCATCAGATGGCGCAGGGCAAAGACGACGGGTCGTTCCTCTCACACCTCCTCCAGGCATCGGACTCCTCGCCAGAGACCGTCCATACCAACAAATTCTCGGCATTGGGCTTATTCGGTGGCGGTGCCGATACGGTACGATGTTTCCTCACGGAGGACACAAACGATGGGCGCTAATGGGTGTGTTACTAGACTATAGCCTCCATCACCACTTTTTTCCTCACCATGATGCTGTACCCCGAGGTCCAGAAGAAGGCCCAAGAAGAGATCGACAGGGTTGTGGGACAGAGCCGGTTGCCCAACATCCACGACCGCGAGAACCTACCGTACATCCAAGCATTGGTCAAGGAAGTCATGCGCTGGCATCCTATCGGGCCCATGGGGCTCCCTCACTCTAGCACCGAGGACGACGTTTTCAAGGGCTACTTCATCCCCAAAGGTGCTATGGTGTTTCCAAACATCTGGTCAGTGATTCCCACACCGAGAGTCCTCCTGCGATGTCCGGCTAACCACCTAGTTTGTAGGCAATTCGCCCACGACCCCAAACGGTATTCCGAGCCAATGACGTTCAAGCCTGAGCGTTTCCTCGCGGGCGAGGGCCGCGAACCCGAGATGGACCCCGGAAAGTACGTCTTCGGCTTCGGCCGCCGCGTCTGCCCCGGGCGCTACCTCGCCGAGAACTCCATCTACCTCAACGTTGTTCAGACCCTTGCCGTGTATAGCATCAGCAAGCCGGTCCGCGACGGCGTGGTGGTCGAGCCGGAGGTCAAGTTCCTCGCCGGCGTGGTCAGTCACCCGGCGCCGTTCGACGTCTCCATCAAGCCGAGGTCGCCGCAGCACGAGAAGCTGATTCGCGCCATCGAGGAGACGTACCCGTGGGAGGAAAGCGACGCGAAGACGCTGGAGCATATAACGGCCTGATATCGCTTGGTTGTACCATACCCCCTTCGGAGTCCAGGAGCTTAAAGGCAGTGTTGGGGTCTCTCACTTCTACGTCTTAGGACATAATCCATTCGCTCGGGGTTTCCGGACTATGTCCTGGTCAACCCTTAAACACAACAGTTACTGTTCTTTGACCAGTTCCAGGTTCTGTAAATGAATGGAATACAATCCCACGGAGGCGGTAATGCAATTCTTCGGGGAATACGTTGTCACAACAGCTGTTGATCAGCAAGGTGCTTCGCGGCGAAGGAGAGAGCTACCAATCGGCATAGGCAAGAATGTGGTCTAGACGCATGAAGCTTCGACCGATTAGTCTTTGCGAGACTTTCCTGAACCTGATTCAGATCCATTAGGCAGAAGCAAGAACTCGAGGGGGAGTTGGCGACCAAACCTACGAATCAACCCGAACTATCTGGGCTACCGCTTTCCGCGTTTCATCTTCCCCCAAAATAGCCTCCCTCAAAGCTAAGCTAGGGAAGAAGTGCACAAAACCATTGATCCCACCACCTCATCTCAGGCCTTCGCAAATAATTTTGTCGCAGCGTCCAGGGGCATGACAAGGAAGATGTCTGTCGTTAATGTATCGAAAACGAGTGCATGACATCGTCGACCGGACAGCTTCCCCTTGAGATTGGTATAGGTTCCCAAAACATTTGTGTCCATTGGCCGGTCCCAGTGGCGTCAACGAGAGGGAGGTCTAACTTTTGACGGATCATCGACTGTCCGGTGAGAGAGTCAAAAGTGATTCAATTACAGGCTACAAGCGGACATTTTGTCACAACCTCGGAACCTCCTTAATCTTCCAATTCGCCGTTTCAAGACAAGCCGGTTCGAGAACACATCTAAGTTATAGAAAATGAGCCGGCCCAAATATCGAGTTCGATGAGTGATTCCGGGTAGATTCGAGTTACAGGTTTTGGGCGCCAGGGGCGAGGAGGCGCAGAGTCGGACAACGGCTCCCAGGCGGTGATTCCCGGCTCCGCAAAATGCTTCAGAGACCTTCCATAAGGCTAACGCGAAGCATGATGCCAGTTGATTATGGCGCTGTAAATCGAAAACGTGCCACCCCGCCCTAGGAGAATGTTTGAATGAGGCGTTAGACGGCAGCCAGACACGGCTGAGGGCTGATTCAGGAAATCGTGACAGGCGCCGAAGTCCCAAGACCAATAGTTCGGTTGACAGCCAAAGTAGAGTCGACAGACCAGAAATAACTTGCTTAGGCTTCGTGAGTTTGTTTGACGCGCCGGAACGAGACCAGCCTAACACGACCACCGTTGCAAACCTTGAGATGGCGGCCCGGCATTCGTCTCAGGGAGCATCGGGGACACCGACTGTCGACAACATGATATGTGTCGAGCAGAAGTCAGTAATATTAAGCAACAAGTCATGTAGGATGTCTTTTGGGCTTCTGAGTCTAATTATAATGTGTCTGCTCTATGGATACCGATACACTAGGTATACCGATGAGCAGGAATGCCAAGCTTTCAAACCCCTCCTCGAAGAAACACAGTGTGGTTCTCCAAGGCTTGATGCCGAGTGAACGGATGTACCTGTACCTAGGAGCTCCGAGCTCGAGGTGTTTCGCCGGGCTCCCATGTTTGTGATTCGGTGTTCCTCGGTGAGCGTGTGATGAGAAACAGTCGACCAATGGAAACGAAAGGATCTTCCTCCGTCCGCCGACTAAGTTTGTGTCTGGAGCATTGGCGTTAATATTGTTTTCTCTCACGCACAGATAGGTAGGCGTCTAGGGAGTGTGTGTGTGTGTCTGGTGCAGGTTGCGACAGCCGTTTACTTTCTACCGGCAGCTGACAGCTGGCTTCTATCATTTGACACCTGGCAGCTGGCAGATAATCGCTTACCTAAGCACCCAGTACGTATCCTTTCACTTGACTTGTTCCCCATTCCCCTCCGCTCCCCCCACCTCGAGCCACTTTGAGCCGTGTGCAAGCTGCGGTCTTCAAATTCCCGACAAACAAGCCCACGACGACGAACGACAACGACAATTTCGGATACAATTAACCATCCTAATTACACGACCACCCCCCTCCTCCGACTTCACACCTTCTAATTGTTGGATCTTGAAGTCCGAGATGCGATAGACTCGACTCGACCGTCGGCCCGACTCATGTCTCTGGAACGGTAGAATCCGAGAGCGAGAGAGTGTTCGCAGGATACTGCCCCCCATTTGTCATCCTTTCTTGAGCTCTAAGCACCAAAGGGTTAGGGTGTGTGTGTGTATGTGTGTGCGAGCGCGCGAATGCGTGTCATCTCACCCTCGTGTTCCTCGAAAGCTTCTCCTTCTCGCATCCTGTCAAACCCTGGTGGCTCTTTCTGCTCCTCCTCAGCCACAGCACACAGCTTTGAACTGCCAGAAACCGCACGACCAAGTCCATAGGTTGCTCAAGATACGCCATGGAAACATTTTCGCCGAGCCAAATGTCGAACCCCGCGACACCCGCCCACGCCATGAGCGCCAACCCCCACCAGCATTCTCCCAACTCCCCGCCCACAGTCCACGAATATCCCGCCCTCGCTCGCCATGGCGCCACCTCGATATCCCCCGATCAACCCGTCGCCATGACGCCCTCTGGCCAGCCCGCCCTGAACCCGCGAAGCTGCGTCACCTGCCGGAAGCGAAAAGTCCGCTGCGACAAGCAGATGCCCTGCAGCAACTGCCGTCGCGCCGTCATCCAATGCATATTCCCTGCCCCGGGCCGCGCTCCTCGTCGGCCGAGGCCAAAGGATCCGAACGCGCCGCCGAAGAACTCGAGCGAGCGCGAGGTCGAGTTGATGAAGCGCTTGCGCAAACTCGAGGGTATCGTCGAGGAGCTGAGCGGACAGATCGAAGTCGAGAGCGGCCCGGGGAGCAACGGCGGCCGGCATAACTCGAGCACGGGAAACTCGCCAGAGACTTTTACAAATGAGGTCGGCGGCGACAAGACAGCCAGCACGCAGAGCAACAACACTCCCACCTCTGCGCCGAGGGAGGCAGCCTCGCCAAACAGGATGGACACGGACTCGGACCCGAGGCGGCCACAAGACAAGCAGACGGGCCTCAACAGGGAGTTCGGCAGGCTGGTCCTGCACGACAAGGGCAAGTCGAGCAGATACGTGAGCAGCGCATTCTGGTCCAAGCTCAATGACGAAGTAGGTCGCCCAACCCGTATTTGTATCCTGCTGCTAACCACAGAGGCTTTGCAGCTCGACGAGCTGCGGGAAGAAACGCATGTTCTCGGCGACGATACAGACGACTCCGATATCGAAGACACACCCGACCAGTCCCCCCAACAGAGCGTGGATGCTGCGACGGACCATCACGCCTTCATTCTGGGCTACCGGTCTTCCGACGTTGACCTGCGCAAGCTGCATCCCCTGCCATCGCAAATACCCTTCATGTGGCAGGTTTACCAGGAGAACGTGGAACCGTTGCTCAAGATACTGCACATCCCTACCATGGAGAAGCTCATCCGCAACATGCGACGGAGCATCGATGAGCTGACTCCGGGGAACGAGGCCCTTTTGTTTTCCATCTACTACGCGGCCATCACGTCAATGGAAGACGAGGAGGTATACAGCGCGAACCCCCCTTCCCTTTGCCTCCGGTTCATCTTCTAACCAGTCCTGCAGGTTGAGAAGAACTTTGGTTCAAAGAAGGAGACAATGCTATCACAGTTTCGTTTCGCCCTCGAGCAAGCCCTCGCCAAGGCCAACTTTCTAAACACATCGGACATGGTTGTGTTGCAAGCCTTTGTTCTGTTCCTCACGCTGGTCCGGCGGGAAGACGACACTCGGTTTTGCTGGACGCTGACAGGCCTAGCAATTCGCATCGCGCAAGGGCTTGGAATCCACCGGGACGGGACAAACTTCGACCTTCCCCCTTTTGAAACCGAAATGCGGCGCCGACTGTGGTGGGCCATTTGCGCGCTGGATTTGCGATCGGCCGAAGAATTGGGCAGCGACCTCACTATCATCGACCGCTCCTTCGACACGGAGCTTCCTTCCAACGTCAACGACTCGGATATCGAGCCGGACATGACCGAGGTGCCAAAATCACGACTGGGCAAGACGGACTGCGCCGTGTCGCTGGTGCGTTATGAAATTTGTGCGCTTTCGAGACGACTACACACGGCCGGCTCGGCCATGGCCGGCGTGTGCCCGCGAGATGCCTCGTCGAGCCTAGAGGAGCACGAGCGGATGCTAATCGAAGTGTACGACCGCGTCGAGGATAAGTTTCTGCAGCACTGTGCCATGCAAGACGATCCTCTCTTCTGGATGGCCGGCATGATTGCTCGCGTCATCATGGCCAAGATGAGCCTCGTCATTTACCAGCCGATGCTGTTCCCCGGCAACGGCCATGAGCTCTCGAACGAAATCCGCGACCGGCTCTTCTTATCGGCCATCGAGATCGTCGAGTACAATTACAT
Organism: Colletotrichum navitas; assembly: GCF_030913465.1. Taxonomy (NCBI): domain Eukaryota; kingdom Fungi; phylum Ascomycota; class Sordariomycetes; order Glomerellales; family Glomerellaceae; genus Colletotrichum; species Colletotrichum navitas. The sequence continues at coordinate 9,611 of NW_026850690.1, forward strand.
CCTCAACACGGACCCCCGCTGCAAGCAGTGGAGGTGGCTCTTCCAGACATACCGGCAATGGCACGCCATCGCCTACATCCTGATGGAAGCCGGAAGACGCCCGTGGTCGGCGACATCGGAGCGGGGCTGGGAGGCCGTCAACAACACGATGCGATTCGACAGGGACCCGGCGGAGATATCCCGCATGGCGGATCACATGGCGGTCTGGGTCCCCTTGCGGAAGCTCAGCGCCAAGGCGACGAAGCATCGCGAGGCCGAGATTTTGCGCCTACGGTCGGACCCCGAGGCCGCCCGCCAGCTCGACGTGGACGACCGCATGAACCCCATACCGGCAAGGCTTGGCCCCGTCCCGGGAATGGAGGTGCAGCATGCGCAGATCCGCGCTCGCTGGCGGACTCTGGTGCGTACGGAGAGTTACAGCCCGGTGCAGCCGGCGGCCAACCGTCCGGAGCAGATGCAACCGGGGCAGAACGCGTCGTCCGGGGCACTGGCGCCTCAGCCGAACCCGCGGGCGCGGATCCCGGCTTCGGTGCGCCCGCCGAGGGAGCCCGAGTTCATCGACACGGTCATGATGGCGCGTGGCTTCAACCCCAACCACATCTGGGAATACCTCTATCCGGCGGCGGAAACGATGGCGGCGGACCCGAACAACACGCTGTTCCCGCCCGCCGCCTCGCAGGCGCCGCACTCGCAGTCCATGATGTCCTCAGACGTGCAATGCTCCACGGCGTCGGGGCAAAACCTAGATGCGGAGCAGAGGCAGAGACAGCAAGCTATCGCCGCGACGTCGCAACCGAGGGCCACGCCGTCTCTGGCCGACAACCAGCCCCCGTGGCTGTGGTCGGACCCCTTTACGTCGATCAACGACTTGCCGGGCGACTCGATGGACGTCAACATGGACAATCTGGAAGATTTTAATTGGCAAAACTGGCAGGAGAGCATCAAGGGATTCGAGATGGATCCCGACAACATGCCTCCGAAGGGAGCATGGTAGTGAAGGGAGAGGGGTGGCGGATGAAAGGTGCATATGGATGGATGGATACATGCATGCATGCATGCATAGGAAGGGAGAGAGGGTGTTTGGTTTGCATTGTCTCCTCTCACAAATAGGATATGCAAGGGCGATGTAATGATACCCACAGGAAATAGATGTAACGAATGAATGAGGGAAAAATGTATCTTTATTACACATGGACAACAAACACAGGGCGTGCCGGGTCCCACAGCTGCTGGCGTTGTATTTACACCTGCATATAATTAATTCCATTGTTCACTCAGGCAGCCATGATGGAGTTCTTCAATCATCTCGCCAGCACCCCCAAGTGCAAACAAAAAGATGGACGATCAGGGAATCGAACCCTGGACCTACCGCATGCTAAGCGGTCATTATACCACTAAACCAATCGCCCAATTGTACTGATCTAGCCCGGACTTGAACCGGAGACCTTCAGTGGGCCCAGATCGAGTTGCCTCGAGCTGTTAGACTGACGTGATAACCAACTACACCACCAGACCAATTGCGACTTTTGTTGACGGGACCGGGAAGGAAACCGCTCTTAGTGTCACGAACAAGCGTGGGTGGAGGAGGGCGGTGAGATGTGAAGTGGAGGAGGTGGATGAATTGAGTGAATGGGGTGGGTTTTTATAGATTGAGTCAGATGAGCACCGGGCGGGGTGTATGGGAGGAGCCTTTGTGAAATCCGTCGTACATTTGCAATCGGCACTTTATACCCGGTTCCACTTGCTTGCAGAAGAAAACATGTATGAATAAGTTTGGTTGTTTATTTACAAATGGACAGTCACATTGCGGGCTGTGTGACTCTGCCTGGGGCTGACGGGAGGGCGGGGGGTCCGAGGCTGATTTTCCCATCGGTTCGGTCGCATGTGGCGTAGAGCGAAAGAGGGAATAAAAGACGGCAGATGTTGCCGCTAAGCAATCATTCACCTCGCCCCACTGCCCGTGTTATAATTAAGATCTAACTTCATACTTCACCTTGATTCTCAGTGAACGACTTGTCAAGCGAACAACAAGCAGCAGCGACTTAAATCTCATACCAGCGGCAGCAGCAGCAGCAGCAACAACAACAACAGCACAAAAAGAAACAGAAAAGTCACGGTTTACTTGGAACGATTATGGGCAGCACGATGCAGCAGGCCGGCGAGGCCCCAAACCCCTTCGCCCACACGCGCGTTGGCGTCGCCGCCATCATCCGGCGCAAGGACGGCAGAGTCATCGTGGGCCGGCGCAAGAGCAGCCACGGCGCAGGTACGAACATTCATACACATATGCGCCGAGAGAGGGGGGGGGGGGGGAGGAAGAGAAAAAAAAAACCCAAGCAAAACATAGCTGACACTATATACCACGAAACGCAGGGACCATCCAGCTCCCCGGCGGCCACCTCGAGTTCGGCGAGTCCTTCTTCGTCTGCGCCGAGCGCGAGACGCTCGAGGAGACGGGGCTGCGGGTGCGCGGCACCAAGGTCGCGGGCGTGACCAACGACTTCTTCGGGGACCTCGGAAAGCATTACATCACCATCTTTGTGAGGTGCGAATTGGAGGACGACGACGCGGAGCCCATCGTGAGTAGGAACCCAAGTCCCAACCAACACACCAATCTGCGAAGAAGCGACAAGAAGATAAAGAAAGAAAAAAAAAACCGACGTGAAGCTGACTTTCCCCCTCCCCCCCCGGGTACAGAACATGGAGCCCGAAAAGTGCGCGGGCTGGTCGTGGGTGACGTGGGGCGAGGTTCGGGCCATCAACGAGGCGGCCAAGGGGCCCGGGGGAGAACAAGGGCCGAAGCTATTCCTGCCGCTGCAGAACCTGGTGGAGGAGAACCCGGATTTTGAGGCGTCTGTTTAGTGAAGAGGGGGGTCTGGTTCGTCGGAGGAGCAGCGTAGAGTTGGATCTTCATCGTGATTGAGGGACCACCGGTTATCATACGGCAGAGTAGAAACGGGATGTGCGCACTGAGAGGTGCATCGGCCCGTATCAAGTAGCCCCAGGAAAAGGGGACGAGTTTGGGGATTGATTGGCCATGTCAACTTTAGACAGTATACAGAGCAGCAGAGCATGCGATACATTAGGTGTGGCCTCGCGCATCACCGAATCAATTTAGAAGAAACACAGCTGTCGCGCATCATATATTGTCGCGAAAACGACGTCGTTTAATGTTTTGGCGGCAATCAACGCAGTATGATACAACGCGACATCAAATCTGCCAATGGCGCAGGTAGTCCAGTCTTTTCTCCCCATATTGTCCTAGCCTTCTCGGGAAGCTTTTCTGGCAATTTCTCGTCCTCGTTTCCATGAGCTATGCAGGCACTGAGAAAACAAGATACGATCGGGTTACTCTCTCTGGACCACTTGTTTGGAGCTGATCGAAAACAACGGATCCCTGCGATCGATCTGAGAGATCGAGCATGGTGGATATCCGTTCGGCACATCGTAGTTACACTTTTCGTCTCCCTCTTTAACCGATCACTCCGTTCGGGATTGGTCTGCGGGGCTGTCTCTTTCTGTACCCGCTTGCTTGGGTCAACATATGCGGGCCATGTTATCTTGAGGCCAAGTCGATTCTGGCCATCGTCTATAAGCCACGTCGAGTGGCTTGACAGGCCCGTTGATTCTTTCTTGAAGAGGCTCAGTGGTACGGAATTCTTAGAGTGGTTTCCAAGCAAAAAAGCTCCGTGACGGATTATGACGATGGTTCAATTGTTGAGAAATGCTACATGTACCCAGAAATCATACTCAGATAAGATGTCTCTTCAATGATAATCATTATGATATAGACAATGGATTAGGCATATGTGATGAACCGCAGCGTCTGGTCATTTGAGAGAAAAGTAGTTGTCCTATTAAGAAACTACATATGAACTAGAGAAGTGGTAGAAATACCTTTTCTACACGGTCCGTGCGGGTGGTACGCCACAGATGTGGCGGCGCTGCTGGCACTAGCCACACGAAGCTATTCCAGCTTCACGACAGCATATAAAGAGACAGCGCTCGCTTTCGTGTCGTGCAGGGTATCTACGCAAGAAGTTTTCGAAGTCCAAAAAACTTCAAGTCAGAGAAAAAAGAAAAAAAAAGGGGGGGACAGAGATCTACACCATGTCGTCGATAGATGAACGACGGTCACCTCTAGCGAGGTGCGATGTCACCGGCTTACAGGGCACCCCGGCACCCCGGCCATCTCGACTACTAGTGCTGTACCGCGTCCTACCGGTCAGTTTGCCGGGGACTGTGCTTCTGGCCCCGCGTCTCTTGCCCCACCCGGCCTTCCGAGTAGCCACAGCCCCGTCAAAGTTATCAAGGTCGTATTCGAGAGGAATCTTGCGGTGCAGGGGGATATGGTTGAAACGCCAGTCCCACACCGCGGCGTACACCATCCTGTAGGACGAGAAGGCGAAAACCGTGCCGATGACGGCACCGGCCGGAACATCGTACCAGTTCTGAGATTGATCGACGGTCAACGAACCGCCTATCAGAGTAGCGCCGAGGATGGGAGCGTAGGTAAGGATGAGCTTCCACATAGACGAATGATAGTTCGAAAAGACCTTGAGCTTGGCGTTCAGGTACAAGTAGAGGAAGACCATGCCGGAGAACATGGCAGTTGTGTGGCCCGAGGGGAAGGATTCGAGAGCGTTGGAGAGGGTCCCGTCCATCCCTCTGGTGCAAACGTCCGACGTCCACATGATGCCTCCGTAGCCCGTGCCGTCGAGGCCGGTCACATTGCCGCCTGGCTGGGAGGCCTTGCTGATGTCCGGTTGGCAGACCTCAAGAAAGTTTGGCCTCAGTCCACCAATGAGCCACTTGACCATGACTTGGAAGACGGTCGAGCCGAGGACGGAGTAGAGCAGGCCCATGATACCGTTGTTGATGTCCCAAAAAGATCGCACGCGGATCTGGCAGAGGAGAATGGACAAGATGGGCACGCCAGTGGCGAGAGCTATCGCTGCATGGCTGGGGATATACTGTGGGATGTGAGGATAGGCGAACTGGGGGTGTACAACCTCGCCGTTCTCAAAGCTGATGGGGAATGTTCGGTGGGCAGGCGGGTGGGCTCTGAAGACCTGTAGAAGCGGTGTTAGTCAAGTCGATAGGGTGAACATGGGATGCCTATCAAGGGCCCAGCACTCGCCACCAGCGCAATAACTCCCATTATGATCTGTCATACTAAAAACGACGCCGTTAGTGGCAGAGCAGCAACTAACGCCTTATATAGGACCTATAAGGTCACAACACACCCCCCCAGACTAAGCAGAGATGCTTAATCTAGTTAACACCCCTAATCTAAGCAGAGCATTATACTTAGTCAGAGTTGACAAGGGGGAGCGACACCCTTTGGCCTACCAGCCTATAATAGGAATCAAACCCTAGGTATTAAAATACTGCTAGACCAGGCTACACGTGGGAATCGAACCCACAAGGTCTATGACGCTCAGACGCTAGACTCTGGGGCTATACCATACTGGCACCAGAGCGAACTAGGCTTATAACTGTCATACTAAAAACGACGCTGTTAGTGGTAGAGCAGCAACTAACGCCTTATATAGGACCTATAAGGTCACAACATGATCATAGTGAGAATGTCGAGCCAGGTCACCTTCGGCCACAGCATGAAGGGCGGTCGATGGGCCATGCTGTAGTCGCGGCCATGCCAACGGTCATTGACCCTTGTGTCCTCGCTGCTTCGGCGCCGGTGGGTGGGGAGAGTAGATGTGTCATCTTGGCGACGTGCAAAGGGATTGAAGCTTTTCATAGTTGGGGATCCACGAGTATAGCCAATATTGGAGTTTATGAGAGGCCCGGGCGACAGGAAGAGGGCGAAACGACTGGAGGCTGGCCGGGATGCGCCTCTGCCAATGCACGGCGATACCTGGTCAATCGAAGGATGAGAAGATAGACGGGTGGACTGATAGCGATGGGGATGTGGGAGGAGCAGAAAGGCATCATCAACCATTCTAATACAAGTTCCTCATCGACCTTTTGCGCGCGCATCATCCTCTCTCTCCCCCAGGCTGGTCATCAACTCTTGGCATGCGCTACCGAGCAGCCAACTACGTAGTTCCGTATGTATGCCGTCCCTGACTGATAGACCGAGAAACAGAAACAGAAGGACAGTGTGAGATGAGACGGCAGGAAATGATCGCGAACGCGCTGCGCCAACCAAGTCTTGGCTAACTTCTGACGTCACTTTCGGTGCAACTCCCGGTGTCAGCCAGATATAAGGTAGACCATTATTGCTTTCTTGTTTCTGTAGTTTGCTCGGGGAGCTGCTAAGGTCCATATTCTGTTGCTCAAGCCGGGCCGAATTAGAACAGGAAACCTCATACGACTATATACAATCCCCCCAAGATTAGGCCCCTGCACACATGCAACTGGGTAAACAAATAGAAGCGGCTCCCTTGATGTGAGACCGCCTGTATCCTGATGTAACAGGGCAAAGGTTGGCAAACAAGGTCAAGCTCATGAGAAGACACCGAGAAATGCAATTATGGGAAGATGTGATTTGTACATCGGCCTGCTACAAATGCAGCAAAGGCTTCCGTGTTAGAATGTATACAGTTTCCTGTAATTATATACAATGAGAAATGTAAGAACAGCTTTCGAAGCTGATTTGGCGCATTGCGCCTAGCGGCCCGGCCTATAGCTTTCCAATACAAGAAATTCTGCGTTGCGGGCCCAGCCGGAGGATCAACCACGCACAAGAGGGGATTTGGCCGGTTGTCGATTCAGGAGAGACAACCCTGGAAGTGCGATGAGTGTTTACTGCTCGACGCGGAAGACGCGGCTCCGGCGAAGGGCTCTCTTGCGGCGGCTGCACTTGGATGACTGTGCAGTGCTGTTGTTGCTGCCAGTCCCGGGGACAATCACAGGGGTAGGCGTAGCGGTAGACGCAGAGGTGGCGGTAGATACGGCAGCAGAAGTGGCAGCAGCGGCAGCAGAGGTGACGGCAGAGCTGGCGGCAGATGAGGTGGCAGGAATCGGCCCGGTTGCCGTCTCGTTGGCGCTGCCACTGTTGCCGCCAGTCCAGACAGCAGGGCCGGGCATGGGGTAGTCCTTGTAGCCGTTGTAGATGCTGAAGTTGAACGAGGCATCGGTCTTCTTGTAGCCGCCCGGGAACCTGATCATGGGGCCGGGGGTGCCATTGCCGCCGCCGGTGACCTTGATCTGAGCGCAGCTGTGTAGAGAGAGGGAGATGTAAGTCGCTGAGTCAAGGTGAGCTTTGGAAAATTGGCACTCACGAGTTGTAAAACTCGGCCTGGCCGACGTGGGCGCCGTGGACACCGATATGCTCAACGCGGAGGAGGTACTCTCCGTCGGGGGTGTCCTTGGGAATCGTGAACTCGATGGTGTTCTTGTCCCAGGTGCACCAGGCGTCAGAAGTGAAGGCGCCATTCTTGTTGCACACACTCTCTTCGTAGATTTTGAACCAGTCTCCCTTAAGTTGATTATACAAGTTAGCACTGCTCACTAAGGTATAGGAATAACTATCTCTTACATCGCCTTCGTAGGCCGCAGCGGTGGTGGGGGCCTTGGACATGTAGGCAAGGGCTGGGCCGGGGTGCCGCATAGTGGCGCTAACGCCGAGCTTGAATCCGACCTTAGAGCCGGCCTTGACCTCCATAGTGCGAGTCTTGCCGGCGAAGGTGAAGGCACCCTTGTTGCAGCGGAAGTCGTTCACGTCGGGCGTCATGTCATCGCGGACATTCTCCCACTTGGTTGGGTTGTACTTGGCCTGGCGAGTGTTGTCGCGGACGTACTCGAAAGACTTGGTGGCGACGCCGTCGACGATGAAGGAATCGAAGAAGTAGTGGGCAGAGGCCAAGGGGGCAATGGCCGAAAGAGCAACAGCAGAGAACTTCATCTTGAGAGAATGTATTGGATTCAAAGAGGGACTTGTTTGCAAGTTTCGAACAGAACGAATGTGAGGGTTCAAAGGGCTGGCCCGTAGTGAACGTTGGTAACGAATGAATGAATGTGATGATGAAAAGAATGACAAACCCAAGGTGTGATACCAAAGTGGATGAGGAAAAGGTATTTCTTCTCACAGGAACCGGCGTAGTCTTTATATTGTCTATTGTTTGTATCTACGTCTCCAACGAGACTTGGCTTCGAAGCCTATCGACTGCAGTTCGTATCCCCTCTGTGAGAGCCTCACGATATCCCGCATTCATCTGATCCCCACCGTTTAGAAAAGATTACATTCTCTGTTTGACAGGGCCCATGGCCGGGGGATACCAATGCCAGTGGAATGGCAGGACCCCATCTGTGGAGGACACCCTTGGCTTTGGCGGGGTCCTGACGATGTCGTGAGCAGTCTGTTTTCGTATTATCTGCATGACTATTTGCTTAGTGATACAGACATCTCGACCGAGTGCCGTCACTAGAACGCAGGAAGATGTGGTGGATCCGTCACCCCCTTGATATTCACTGTTTCAAACCCCGACAAGACTGCATAGGGCCAAAGTCCGACCCCTAACTTACTTCCCAAGAAAACCTCAACTGACGGTTGTCCCCCAACCTTGGGCCCTCTCCCTGCTTGACAATCTAGACGAGGACCGGACTAAGGGAAATTCACCCAGATTTTCCCAGCGCTGCGGTCGCCACACAGGCTTTGGATCCCAGCTCTAACGTACCCCCACCAGTACAGACCGCTTTCGGACTTTGCTCATCTGTCATGCTGATAATGAATAGAGCCTGGTACGAACTCCTGGGCTGGTTGTTATGCGACGAATGTTCATCATGCTCGACAACAAGAAAAGCCTGAATGGGAAATATCCCACTTGACTAAAGCTGCAGTAGGTACTACAAAAGTACCGTGGTAAGAAGCAGCTTAAGGGTTATTGTAAAGAGAGATCAGCGTGTAACCATCGACCCCCACCCAGCAAAAGTCGTCTGTCGGGTTGATTGCATCCTGACTGCTCATCGTGCTTGATGAGGCTGACTACACGAAGTATCCTGGTTTAAGTAAAACACGCCACAGGATTGGATTCATCAGCCTTAAATCTGGCGCTTGAAGAAGGAGACCCCAGTTACCTTAATTTCATGAGCGAACATGCCTTGAACAGCGCTCATCGCGGAAACCGGATAACTTGGCGAGTCCCCACTCGAAAGCGCGCATCCAGCAACGTGGAATTCCTGGTTCACTGGCTTGTTGGCTCGGCTGCTAAGATTGAGGTGGATCGTGAGCTTTCTGGGATGAGTAAAGCTCACCCCACAGCTTGGTCGAGAAAATGTGGAACAAAAAATCGCGTTCATCTTACTGGATCTTTGACTTGGATATGGAACCAAAAACACAGATATCTCGGTACTGCACAATGCGTCTTTTCACCTCATTGGAACGTAGCGAAGGCTTCAGGTGGACGTAGATCATTTACTATATTCGAAACTTGGGATGCGTTGGCGCCTCTCAGTTGCGTAAGCTCACAGTGTCCTCCAAGCCGGCGACCATTGCTAGATTCCCAACATTCTGAATTTGCAGTATGCTGTTTCGCCTACTCTGCTGCCCTGCATCCATAATATTCCACACAATGTCCTCACATGGACCAAAGCTCAACAAACTTGACGGTATCACTCCTGTTGCGGTCCCGGAAATGCCCTTGGAGTCAAACGCAGATGTTTGGTTTTCTGCTCGTGTCATTGTTACCTTGTTTTGGGTTGACGCCCATATCAAGGTCACTAGCACTCTGGCCCAAAGGAATGCGCTTTCGAGAAATGACGAGATACGAATTCTAGTCAGCTTCTGGCTTGTTATCTTGGCCATGGCCCATGATCACAGTTAGGTCAGAACTGGCACTGTGTTCCCAGACTTGGACAACAGTGAGTGAACCTTGCACATGAAGGCTTGAATTCACTAAACACTAGTTGATTATCCATCATGTGCCCGTCTGATAAACCGCTCATAAAGATAGAGATGACAATGGAACAGCATTTGTCTTCTTCCTGTCAGCGACTGGCTACCTTGGGAATTCCTAAATCCGCCATGTAACAGATGTAATGTGCATATTTGGAGAGAGGTTCTGCTTGGAGAAGGACCGTCACGCTCGTCCAAGTTTCATTTTCGAATGTTAGGTAGATAAATAGAGACATTTGCTGCCGCTACTTAGCTTAGGAGATATTCATGTTCAAATAAGCTTGACGGTTCACCCCAATCAGAGTGGATGAAGAATATGATATCCACGCTAATGGATGTCATGTTTCAAGGGGTAGTGCTTAACTTTGAAAGCCCTCAGCAGTCATGGGTGATGAAGATCCCTGAAAGCCCCTTGCCGGGTCATCGAACTGCGTTAGATCCAACAGATGAATGGAGTCAAGATCGTATGTTTGTGCGAGGGGCTAAGGCTTACCAGTTTAGCTGTCAAGATTGGACTAGCCCCTGTTCCAACCAAAGTGATGTCATGAACCTTGCGGCAGTAGCATGAGGTGTGATGGTTAATTCCTAAGGCCATTTCTAGGCTCTCATAGCTTTGCGCCGCAAAGGGTTCACTCACTCGCACGCAGATTTTGATTAATAAGACATATAACCTTAAATTGCTGCCCATTCCACGTCCAACGAGAGGTTATTATTTTGACAGTGACCGTGAACAACAACCTTACTTAGTCTTCATGGGTATCGGAACCTAACAATTTCGTTTCATCAAAATCTTTTCATCTTCGCCGGCTTCAAACCTTCTCAAGAGTTCCTCCGGATCGAACGGCGGTCCACGAGGGTCTTCAGCAAACTCCGCACTCGCCATGTACTGAACAGCCTCCTCCTTTGTCTCGAAAGCGTCGACCTGGTTTTCGATCTTGTTGCCATCAGGGTCCCTGTAGTACATGCTCGTGGACATGCCATGATGGACACAGTATGCGGGCTCGATGCCTGCTTCCTTTCGGGTCTTGTACGCCTGCAACAACTGCCCCAAGGAGTCGAACGTGAGGGCAAAGTGGTCCACGCCCACCGAGTTATCCTGTTTTGGTACTGCATTAGGGTCCGTCAAAATCGCGAAGCGGTGGTGTTCGTGATCCCAGGTCATGAAAGTGATGATATCACTCGAGTGAGTGATCTTGGCGTTGAGAAAGTTCTGATAGAACTCAATCAACTTCTGTGGGTTCTTGGTCCGAAGGACAAAGTGGGCGAGTTCCGAGGGCCGGCAAGCGATTGGAGAAGTTTTCAAGGCCATTTTGATGAATATTCGAAGAGGTGAATCACTGTCTAAAGGTTTTGTGAGGCCTCTGAGGTCTATGCGGGGAAGCCCACGCTATTTGAATCTTTCTTGCAGCACCTGATTGAAGGCCGAGTTTGTCGCGCCACAAGGCCGAGTTCGTTTCACAGGTTTCATTCGGTCTCCGAAGCATACTTGAACATAAGCAGCCACAGTTTCGAGACATCCAGTAGTATTTCACGAATACGTTCCTATCTGGTAGCCTCAAGGTATCTATTACGCCGACCCTGTCGAACACAAATTCATTTCCTCCGCCGTGGCCGGCTGGGCAAGCATCGAAGTCGGACGTCCGACCACTTGGCACTTGAGATTTTACCTGTGATCAAACCTCTGCGGTGTGTCAAAAGACTGTTAATTGTTAGTGTCACTGTAACTCTACATTCATCGGATATAGGGGCGCTTTGACAGTGAAGCTGGACGACAGGACTGAGGTTTCGCAGTTCGGCCATTCACATGCACGTTAACTCCGTTTCCCCGTCAAGGTTTGACACAGTGACGCACGATACTGATTTAGGTTGTACAAAGCGAACAGGTAGTCTAACATGGATAGCGCTGTACCTCCATAATCTGCGTACTTCATGGATCTCTATCATCATACCCTCAAGAAGAACGCCATGCAAGATAAGGCCAACGCCGCTCCAACCGTCTTGCCATACGAGCCCCAATCTATAAAGTAAGCCACTTTTTTACTTCATTAACACACATTCCTGCGCCTGAGTATTATCAACCCGTCCTCTCCCGTCCGTGGGACTCATTTATGGACGATCTTCTGAGATTATAAAGCCAATACGGCGTAGATCAATATGTCCCGCCAGCCATGATGAATTTAGTTGTCAACATCATATCCCAGTATTGTGAGGTTAAATGACATCAATAACTTCGTTACTCCCTGAACCCTCACTTCAAGGCTTTCCTCGATAAACACTAGATTGCCTGGGCCGATCGCGAGACTGCAGTCAATGAGCAAAAAGCCTCGGATGCAGCATCGGCACTACCCTTGCCATACGCCTGCGGAATGACCTTGAATGATTCTCTGTAACTCGGAAAAGGGATGCTATGTTTCTCGCACTTCATGTACAGGCTCTGTAGATGGGCTATGATTTGTTGAAGTAAATAATCTACTTCCGTTGTTGTAAGGCCCGGAGCTGACATAGCCAAAAACTTTGAAGGCACCCCCGATGAAAGGTATCTAGAGCTTGGCATGCTGTGTCAATAAGAGCACGGAGAGTCGTGTGGCAGCTCTCCATACTCCCCCTATTTTCTCCAAGGCCCTTGCTGGAAAACTTGACGATGCCCAGTGTGAAGGGAAGTTCCGGATCAGCTTTATGGGTTTTCGAATCAATAAACACTCCGTTAGAGCCACCCTAATTTCCACTCAAAATTCAGTACAAAGTAATTACTCATCAGGTCTTCCGTCGTGAACGCAGTCTCGTCTCATGATTGTATGATGATAATAAAATGTGAGTGATTCGAGAGCAGTAGTGATTTATATGTCTAATGGCGAACCGTTGGTCCAAAGCGTCTATGTACTTAGCCCCGCGGGCTGGCATTTGTACCAGGAAATCTTATGTGATCAACGAATCTCACTTGTGCGTTTCCTCCCACTCCTTCAGCCAGGCTCGCACGAATTCCACCTCAAAATCCTGAGCCTTCTTCACTGGCAGTGGCGGTAGCTCAGCAGTTGTTTCATTTTTGAAAAGGCCGTTTTCATCCCAGTGATGAACCCCGCCTGCAATGACAAGGTTGGGCTCCTTGATGGTTGACTCCGGCCTTGGTAGTCCGATCTTGTTGGGAGTTGCGGCACGCCATGGATCTGCCTCTCCATCGATGATGGCAACGCGCGGGTAGCTAAAGTTGTGACCACCGTACTTGTTTATGACGCCGACATCCGGCGGCGCGGTGATGTTAAATGCCCGACGACAGATTTCGGTGGTGAAATCGATGTCTATCAATCGCGAGATCACTCCTAATTGGTTGTCTGGCACCCCTGATCCTGTTTGGAGATAGCCCCATCTGGAATAAACGTTAGGTTTCGCAGTGCCACTTAGTTCATGGTATCTCTTACTGCGAGCAATACTGATAAGGCCAAAGACGCCAAGATGCATTGAGATCATCGCCGACGTAGTCTTCATCGTTTCCGGACCCGAAGCATTCATCCTGAGTTTTTCTGCAAGTAGATACTCTAGTGAGGTTGACGTAGCCGATGTAGTTCTTGAAGCGCGGAATCAACTCCTCTATCTCGGTCTTGTAGCCGCCAACTTCCAGTAAGTAGCGGAGTGTAGGGTCTAATTTCTCCGTCGCAGGCCAGATAACTTTGTCGGATGTCATGTTACCACAGTAGCGTAAGAAAGCACGATTGTCAAGCGCCGGATCCCAGTTACGGCTTTGCAGGCCTGCAATGCCTCCTCGTATGGTGCTTGCAAAGTCCACCTTTTTGGTGACGTTTTGGAGGCCAAAGGCAGTCTTTAGGGTTCTTACGTCGTCTTCCGTGGTCTTGCCTTTCTGCAGCAGAATGTTGTCAACAACATGGGTCAACTTCTGCGTAGTTTCCGCGCAACCCTCGGGAGCATAGAGCCTCGCGGCTTCATAATACTCCCAAAAGTCAACGACAGCGGCAGTCACACCGGAGGATGAGATAGCACCCCAAAATACGTCAGGGTAGACCTTGCGGAGGAACGCGACGAACGCGCCAGCGTACGAGCCGCCGTACATGATCCAGGGTGTCCCGGGAGCCGTCAACTTGAGCGCAGCAAGTTTACCAGGGAATATGACATGCTGTGCAAAGTAAGCAGTATCAGCCAATGCCTGGTCGGTGGTCAGGAATCGTAGGTTCCTTGTACTGAAGTCCGGTGTGGGGTAGCTGTTGCCGTAGTATCGGTGCTCTAAGATGACGCCGACTCCGTTGGTCGCTTCAGCCAAGATGGCCACTATTCCCTTTTGTAAAAAGGGCAAGCGATCATCACCACTGGTTTCGCCCGCTGCAAGGGCTATAACAGGACCGCCGGGCTTATAGAACCGATCATCGTACCAGTAGCGGAGGGGGAACGTTCCGTTCGAGTGTGGTTCGTAGATGGAATCGTTATGGAAGTGGTCAATAGGAACAGAGAAATTGTATGCCTGGTAGAGAATGGCGGGATCTGGTGCGCCCGGCGCAGAGTTGTTTGCCAACAATCGGAAGGCTGCTGATGTTGACGCTGTTTTGACGACAGCTTCAAGCTCAGATTGGCGACCGAACTCCTTCCACATTTCAGGCAAGCCGAGTTGCGGTCCGAGGGCGGCCGATAGCCGTGCCAAGGCAAGAAGACTAGCAATCAGCCAAGACCGAGCCATTGCAAACAGAGAATCCCGGATTCAATTTTCGAGTTAACCTGGGAACACAAGCTGAAGGGGTCGACATGCAGTGAATGCTCAAGTCATGGCTGTGGCGGTATTTGAAAGATTTCGTAGATAGCGCAGGCCATCGATCAATACCACAGCGTCGTACGAGGCCGGAAAGTCCGGTTGTGTCTTTCCGTAACGGCTGCTACCTACCTTATCTAGTGTAAAGCAGCCTCTAATTCGATACCGCCATATTTGGAGCACATACATTTGATAATTGACCTTCCCGAAAAGCACAACGTTGTATCCAGGATGGAGTAAGCCAAGCCTGTGCCCCCGTCTTTTTGGACGTCATAAATTATGAAAAAGCAAGCTGCATGTTGATCAGTATCCGCAACTTTCACACCTCAGGCTCTATGCCACTGCTTTTTTTCCAAACGCCGCCGGTAGTGAGCTTGGTGCACGATCTGATGGACCTTCGCTATGACGATATTCCGGGTGGGATCGGACATACAGTACTGTCCCAAACATGAAAGAAGACAGTCTTGGTGCAACTTATGATCAGACTTGTCGCAGAATAAAGTTGGGATGGACTGGGAAAGAGATGCCCGTACATTTTGTGCTGGGGCCGGACAACGGCATAACCCGATCCCCTCAAAAGGCTCTAATTATATATGCAAATCTAAGCGTTGAATCGCAACAGGTATAACTTTGCGAGGCAAGGCACTGCCTACAGTCGCAAGGTTCTAGCCACTCTACTGTATTCCCATTTACCAACGCTTCAAATTTGTAAAATGATTCATCAAGTAAGACTTATGTGTGGCTAAATTCCGATTACGTGATATCCGAGGCGCAAAGAAGGTTAAGGAAAGGATGTTTGTTTTGTGACACTGGAGTTGGTACACAAGGCTCGTAGAATCCAATCTACCAAATTTCATCTCAAGTTGTCGATTCATTACACCTATTCTGTCTTTTAGACAAGTGGTACGCGCAGAAGCAAGGAGTTTATTTCTAACATTAGGGGTTTATTCATCGCTATTATCCTCCGCTGGAAGTTTCACAGCTACTATTTTTACTTATTCACATCCACTGAAGAGTAAACATAAAGCAGCTAGAGCTAGCTAGACAGGCAAGACAGATATACTACTACATTTTAGCCTACTAGAAAATTAAAAGAGACATCATGGAAGAACCATAAGGTGTTGGGCCTAGAACAAGTGTGCTAGCCAAGACCACTCCAGTAGCGTAGACAATGGTACGTGTTACAATTATTGTCGACTTGACCCGAAGCTAGTCGTTAGTTTGGTATAAAAATCTTCGAGTCATTTTACGGATACGCTATACTTGCAAGTGAATTGAGCAAGACCACCTGAGTGGATTGAGAGAAAACGGACAGCATTCATATTATTGTAGCTCTAAACAAAGGGTGGTATATTGGTATCGCCTTTGAGGTGATCGATAAATAAATAAAAAGTTAACTGTGGCTGCATGGCAGAGTGCTCTCACATCCTGCTTGTCATCCATGCAAAAGTAGGCTGCACGTTCTCATGATGTATAAGTCCACCTGACATCAAATGTGTAGTCACTGTCACGGTACAAGCAGACCCAACTCACTCGACCTCTGGGAATTTTACTCGCTTAAAAGGATTTGCTAGACGCTTAGACGTCTTGGACGTTGACAACATCGCCGTAGCGGTCCACAGCCACAGCCTTCTTCCGGATGGAAGCCTTAACGGGATTGGGATCCGCAAAGATGTGATCAAGCTCCTCGAGCTTTTGTCGTAATCATTAGTATGCGACTGGAAAAATATTGAAGGATATGCAAGAGAACTCACAGTGCGGCCCTTGGTCTCTGGAATGAAGAAGAAGATAACAGCAGTCTGAATGGCATCCCAGATGGTGAAGATGATGTAAGTTTTCCAGGCAAGCTTCTCCATAGAGACGGGCCAGGCGAACTGGTTCAGGAGACCGGCGGCGTTGACAGCCAAGTTGGAAAAGGCCATACCCTTAGCACGCATCTCGAAAGAGAGGACCTCAACGGGGTAGAGGGCCTGTAGGGGCGTGATACCGACGGAGAAAACGGAGCCGAATATGAAAATCATGGCCAAGCACGCTTGGGAGGCGGCTGGGTTGTCAAAGATGGGGCTGCCACTATCGGTCTCACCAATCTGGGACTTGGAGAGGATACCGGAGGCAACGGTCATGCCAAGCCAGACAAATGTGCAGGCGGTGAAGGAAAAGAGCAAGAGAGGGCGGCGACCGACTCTGTCGACTAGAAGGGCACCAAAGATGGCAAAAGCGAATTGCTGGCACGAGTTGATGAGTGTGATATTTGCTTGCTGGATGGGGTGGGTATAGCCGGCTGTGTCAAGAACACTGGAAAACATAACATTAATATTGGTGATATTTGTCAACAACTGGATTTCATTCGAACTTGCCTGCCAAGAAAGTACGAGAGGACGGCGTTGCCTAGAAGGTAATTAGCTTTTGTACTAAGCCACTCATAATACCGTTAGAAGATAACAGAACAACATACCGGCCCATTGACCGAAAATAGAAATACAGACGTTGGCGCTGAGGCGGTATATGGAGGCACGGTCTCGAAAAAGAGCACGGTAGTCCCACCAGCGCTTGTCGGCACCGTCCATGTTAAGGAGCTCCTCGTACTCATGAAGCTGGAGCTTGACCCAAGGGGACTCAGCGTTGCCATTGCCGTGGTACTTGGTGAGAACGGCCATAGCCTGTTCCTTCTTGTTGTTTACGAAAAGCCATCTGGGGGACTCGGGCATCCACATGCAGAAGAGGCAAATAAGACCGGAGAACAGGGCCTGCATCCAGGTGATGAGGCGCCATGAAGCATCACCCTCGATATCGAGAGCGGCTCGGGCCACACCGGAGGCAATGATGGCACCGGAGAACCAGAGGGTGTTGTACATGGCACCGACAACTCCACGGTAGGCGGGGTGGTTGATCTCAACAACATACATGGGACCGGCGGAAGCGGCAATGGATACGCCGAAGCCAAGGAGGAATCGACCTCCCATGAACTGGCTGGTTCCATTGGCAGTGGCCTGAATGCAAGTTCCGACGATAATGATGCCGGCACCAATAAGCATACCGATTCGACGACCCCAGGTGTCGAGAGCAGGACCGACGAAGGGCAAGGCGACGACACCACCGATTTGGTACATGGACGAAATGATACCAGCCCAGATACCGTCGTTTTTCGCGCCGTAGCGCTCTTTGAAGGAGGGGTTTTGTAGCAAGTTGTTGATGAGGGACCCGTCGTATCCGTTCATGGTCGAACAGAAGAAACCGATGAGCGAGAAAGCATAGATGAGGATCTGCGCCTTGCTCCAGGCGTTGGGGGGCTCCTTGATCATGGCCTCGTTGAAGGCCTCGGAGCCAGTGACAACCTTGGTCTGGATCTCCTTCTGTACAAAAACGGCATGTTAGTCCATGTTCGTCGAGAAAGAGACCGACTGAGGGCATCGCAGTAGCTTGCCTTGTCCGAGTCATTGTCGTGGACGTGGACCGTGTCCACGGCGTCGATCTTCTCACTCATGGTAGCGATATGTGGCACGTTGTTGTTAACGATGGAGAAGGGCAAGCAAGGTTGAGGCTACTGATTCCCACGAGCCCGAGCTGCGCGCAATGGAAGTCAAGGCGGAGCGAGAGGCGGATGGGCGAGGAAGAGGATGGAGAGCTCGAGACAAAGAGACCAGGGATCGCAGGAACACGCCGAGGTTTTATGAGTTTGGCCAGCCTCGCCCCAATGCCTTGGGGGTCTTTGACGGGAATGGGTAGTAAAGATGCTAACGGAGGAGAAGTGGTGCCCCAAAATTGCCCGTTGATCAGCTCGCCCGTTGAAAGACTGCAACCCCTGCTCGGTGTGGGAGGACAAGCCGTTACCACTCCCACATGGGACCGAAGTAGCGGCTGAACTAGGGGAATCATCCCTGGAGTAATATTGTATTGCTTGTGGGCAGATCGGTGGTGGTTGCACCACCTTCCTCCACCCCCCCTCGTTAGCCCCTTGTTCCCTCCGCAATGTTGGAGAAGACGTGCAGATCGTGGGCGACACCTGGCTCTCAAGGCGCACGGGGCATAGGGCAACTAGATGTTGGGCTTGTTGGATGTCGGGATGCAATCGCCGGTTCTCGCCTCGTTGATTTGGCTTGGCCCCGGCTGCGATCCAAAAAACGTCCCTTATGATTTTAGGTGTGGCTGTCTTGGGGCATGACACAGCTTATCAGGGACCGGCTGATCGTTCCCTAAGATCCTGTAATGGTTGCATAGCGATTTAATTCGGACGCAATGCGCACTGCTCTTGAAGCAATCCATAAGGGCGTTGGTTAAGTCCAGCCTACCATTATATCTATCTACCTGCCTTAGCACGTGGAGAAACCCCAATTGTCTCCAACAGGGGTTCATCTAGTGCCATACTCTGGATGTGCGTATGAGTGAGGAGTTGGGTGTATTTGCCGTGCCTACGAAGGAACACAAGTTTCCAGCTATCCAACTTTAACGGCACAGACGAGGAGGGGTGTCACATAAGACTCGCTATCAAGGATTCGGAGATCAAGTGGTCGGCGTAAAGGGAGCGTTAACACGTGGAGACAGAGAATCATTGGGCCGGCCTTTGATCTCTACCATGCCCTTCCCCCAGATCAGCGAGCGGGTCGACGGGCTCCGCACTCCGTATGGTGCCAGGGATGATGAGCGTTAAACTGTTTACTAACAACGGCCCTTGTGGAGACACGCTGGAGAGATCCGGAAATGTCAACGAAGGTTTGTTGTTGGATCTGGGGGTGGGCTTGTGGAAACACTACCCGTCTCGCCCCGAGTCGACCAGGCCGGTTTGCCTAGTCTGCTTGCAAGTGCAACCTATCCATGACATTTTTGAGTTTTCCCCCGACGGCAATCCATGGCTACTTTCGCCATTGCTGGAACACGAACTACGGTTGCTGACACCCGTGGAGTCGTTTTCGTTGATGCACCCGCCCCCAGGCTCCGACAACCTGCAGTAGACAGGGGACATAACCAGCGCATGCGAACGCACTTAGGTAGTATGCAGGGTTGGCTAGGGCGACTTTGGACGGGGGAGTGAAATGCTGGAGGTCAGATCTGGAGAAAGCAAACGCCAAACCCACCTGGGACATAATGGGTCGAAATGAGAGGATTCGGAGTCGACTCCTACCGGCCCGTCTTTCCATGTGGTCTAGGAACAACAATAACTGAGGCCCATTTGCTAATCTCCCCGGCATCTATTGTTGCCTGAGGACTACCTGAGGACTACCCGAGGACTAACTTGTCGGAGAAACACATGAGATGTGTAGGATGGATGGTCAACCTTACGAGGAAGCGCCTTGTCTACCTACCTCAACCGTAGTAGGTATGGTAACCGAAGTACATTGCATCAGAAGTGCAGCAAATGTCACGACTAGCGTTGGCTAACTAGCAAGGGACCATGAATGAACTGGAGTATTGCGGATGCAAACACGGTAGTTTCGACACCATATCAGAAATCCGTTACGCCCACGGAGACATGCATTCCCTTCTGCCATGAAAGCAGACTGCCCAAACCGGATACGTGAAGTGATGCGGGGGAAAATGCGGGCTGTTGACTATGGTGACAAAGGTCCATGTTCCATGTCTAATACGCACATCTCCTCATCCTCACAACCACGACGCTATTCCTATCTGGTAGACGGGCCGCCTCTCTCCGCGCTAAAATCTTGCTCAATACGGCAGCCCAGTCCGCAAGACGCCTCTAAACTCGCTTGAGTTAAGTGTTTGCAATGGCGGATCCGCCCATCTGTCACGCCGGAGTTCTGCTGTTTGGATGGTGTCGCAAAAACGGCGCTGTAAATTGCGGGCAGCAATCAACGCCTCATATCACATCTTGACAGATGGCGAACACTAGTATAATGACAACTCGTTGATCTGTCGCAAGAGTTGACAAATTGTTTCGTTTGTTCCCTAGTGAGTAATGGGCGGGGGAGTCGGTATATCCAGTTTCTCATAGGATCGCGATGATGCACTGCGGGTCCTCCTGGGATCGATCCCCAGCTGCGGCAAGCCATCCAGCATGGGAATCCTTCTTCAGTTCCCCTGTCGACTTCGTGGCGATCTCCACGAAGTAGTACAACCAAAATCGACAGGAAGACTGGCAAAGCTAGGACACATGGAAACAGCCAACCCGACAACACGAACTCGTAACTTGTTAGCCTACTCATTGCACTGTTCGTTGGCTGCCCCTGTTCGTCACCCTGGCTCGGTTCCTCTTGGCTGATCAACCGCACACCTGCTTTTGGGCTCCGCGTAAAGAAATGCAAAGATCAGGACGTGTTTGGAAGCCCAGCCACAGCTACTGGTCACTCTCATAGTGGATTCGCTCTGGTTCAGACGGGCCGACATCCAACGCCACACTGAGGCAATCCAATCCGCTCACATTTCTAGGTATCTTTGGTCACTTGATGCTACCGCGAAAAAGCCGAAGCTGCTGCTTATCTTTTCTGAGATTACGGACCTGAAAGCCGTTTCCTATATTGTTCTAGATGCTGGATCCCGATCTAACGTGTCCCTGCTACTGAAGAGAGAAAAAACCTCGATATCCAGTTATGATGCTTTCATCTGCATCGTTTCCTACCGCCTTGCATAAGAAATATCGCGCTTTAAGACACTTGAGTGGTTCAAACACTGGGGGCCTGGAGGACTGCATCGCAAAAAAGTCCAGACACAGCACCTTCTTGCATCTGACCTGATGATGCTGACGGCCATTGAATACCGGTAGAATTATCTACGATAATAAAATGATGAAGGAAGCAATGGGCATACCAGAATAAGATCAGAGGCTTCTCTGAATGATATGACAATCAATTCTTGTCTCAAACCAAGTTTTTCACAAAATGTTCATCAAGAAAGCGATAGACGCTAGGAGTGACTGCAACGTGGAAATCTGGTAATCTAAGAGTATACTTGAAAGTCCATCAATCTTGAGACGGTGTCCTGTGCATTCACCAGCTTCGAATCATGCTACATTGGTTACGAAATTTCACTCATCGCCAAAGCTGGCTGTCGACATATTAATCCCGCGAAACGTAGGGCCTCAGTACGTAACTTTCGTTGCCGGGAATGACCGGGCCCATCAGTAAAAGGAAGAGCTGTATCGGTAGATGTAACCTGAAGAAGACTGGTATGGTGTCAAGGGGCCCATATTGATCCTCATCATGGCTCGCCGGTGGTCCTCTATGGCGGTCTCGGCCGGCATCCGGCTTGGTAGACGTTGTGGTGAGCAGCTGTGCGGCGCATCTATTCTTGAGTCCAAATGGATCTCGGTATATGGACCTACGGCCATATTGCTATTGGTAAAGACTGTGGTACTTTGCCATCCCGTACATCATAACTCCTGCCAAGAGGACAAGCCTTTGAAACCAGAAACCACCGCTGCAAGATCGCACCGACAAGCCGACACTAATTGGCGCCACCCCCCAGCCCTCGTGAGAATTGCAATGTCCTACTACGGCACAGCACTTATTATTGGCAACCTCAGAGCTTCGGGGTTGATCACCCATGTCGGCAGGTAAGCAAACCTGCTAACGGGTGACAAGACTTCCAAACCTGCAGGCAAACCTGCTGTGCCTGCCTACAATGCATGCAAGACTGTGCCAATACTGGCTGTAACTCTACGTGTTCGAAAAAGACGAAGCGACATGGCGTTAGTCTTTCAATGATGCCATTTCTCCCAGATTGGCACCTTAACAATGACTACAGCATATGCACTGGACCTCTTTCGATGCCACGTCCTGTGGTATGAGCGTCGCACGCTTGGTACAGAGCGGCTCTAACGGGAAATCTTTCCCGGATGAGACCGCGGTAACGCCTTCTAGACCTCCGAAAATGTAGAACGATCCGTAGTTCTGGAACTGAGCTTTGGTGGTTGCAAGATCGCTTGGGGGCAAATGACCAAGAAACTCCAAGACCCTACCCTGTGCTCAGAGGAGAAAGCATTAGCTAGAGAGTTTTTCCGCTTCTCTTTAGGATATGCTACTTCTTGGCCAGGTTTACAGGGTTTAGTGTCATGTATGCATCTAGTATAAGACGACATGCTCATTATTTCACCGACTGATGGAGAGCATATTCGTGCTAAAGCTTTTTGCCAGTGATTCTAAATCCATCATGATCTGGCGTACCTTTTGACCTGCATCTCACTTTGGGTGTGGTCGCATACTGATCATATAGCTGTTGACCTGGATACATTGCCTCGCAGTAGCGTGAGGATGCCGAGAGATGCCGAAATGGGGAAGGGGCCTGCATCGATAGGACAAGTGACATTCTATACTACTACATCGATAATGTCAACAGCATTGTATACCATGAATCTCGGAAGGTGGAGGGTACAGGGATCTTTGAAGCTGCCCACTCTGCAGGTGAAAAGTCGCATCTCTTGGCTCTTCGGGTGGCGTTGCGTTTCTTCCGACAGCTTTATAATTATTAGGCCGACCAGCTGAAGATTGTTTTTGGAGCTTCATCTCCGCAGTACTGATCCTGCCCTTTCGATGACACTGTACTGAGATTGGGTTCGACCTCTCCGTGTTGTCTTCTAACCCTTTTGTGAAACAAAGTTGGCGTGATCTCCTCAGGTTCTTCCTCACGGTCTAGACGTTGTCTTTTTGCTTCAAAAAGTAACGGTGTCCGATATGGAAAACAATCTTTGAATAGAGGGATTACATAATTGAGGCCTGGCTTACTATAATACCCTGCGTACATATCCGGAGTTAATGCTACCAGTTTCAGGTATACCAAGATTCTGATCATACAAGTCTGATCCATTACCTCCTCTCGTCTGTTTTACACGAATCAACTGGGGGATACCGCATGGGACCTGGCAGCTGAAGAGCCTTGGGCACTTGACAGCACGGAACAATTCTAGTTGAACTCCTGGGACGTTGGTGGAAGCAGAAGAGAAGACGATGGCATAAGACATACCGATTGTGACAGAAAGGGACTGTAATTATTGTTATATGTACTTACTTAGGCGGAAGCCCGCAACCCCAGGCGCCCTTTGTCCTACACAGGAACGGCCTGGCGTTAAATATAACAACAACAACAACATCTCGTCTGTTTTCTTCCAACTTATGTCTCACTTACTGGCCAAAGCAATTATAGACATGATCAAGTCAAATCAACACTTGACTATATAAATGAAGACCCGAATGAGTTCAATCCACGTCAATGGAGAACAAATAGAACGGCTGAAAGATGCTCAAGTAATCTTTGGCAGTACGGGAGCTTTTTGTTCTGATGAATTTACATGATCTGACATTTCAATGTGATTTTTAAAAGCTCCCATATTGTATCTTAATTGGTAACCGCGGGAGAGTAACGCCATGTATGATCGCCGCCTCCCCGGAGCCTTGTCGTCGACTTGCGGGAGTCGCCAAACAAAAAGCGAGAGACCCTGGTGCCAAAACCCGACATGGGCTCTCCGACGAGCGAACCCTCAATCTCGCGTCGACGGCGAAACATCTGACCGGACGACCTCCGCCAGAATGGCGGATCCGACAAAATCTTCCTGGCCTCCGCCCTCGTCATGTTCGGCCCTTCCCGGCGACGCCGGTGAAGTCCGAGGTTAAAACCTGCCGTGAGCCGCCTCTTCCTCCCTAGGCCGCTGCCGCCGTCTCGCAGCGGCGAATCTTCCGGCTCAACTTGTGGCCTAGCACTTTCAGCGACCCCTGCCCGAAGCCCCGCGTCGTAAAAGAGCCCGGGAAGCCCGGGATGCGCACTCGTAAAGTCGATCCAGAACTCCGGGCTCCTAATAGCGGGAACACCCTGGCTCGTGAGCTGCTGCTCCGGCCGGTCGTCCTCGCAGATCCGGCTCAGCAGCCAGGTCAAGTCGCCCGCTACGTCATCCAAGCAAACCTCTTCCGTGGCAGACCCGCCGAATCCGAGCACGTACGCGGCAGCAATCCGGTCCACGAGCGCCGGCATTGTTAGAATCTTCGTTAGAGCCCTATCTGCGCCAAAGCCCATATCGACTGCGGGTAGCGTCTTAAAGCGACCGTCGTAGGGTATGGGTTTTATCTTAACCATCCAGACGTCTCCGTCATTGTCTGCGATGCTAATGATGTCCAGCTTGCCCCTCCCTACCCCCTACCCACCTGCTAGTATACACTGATGGCTTATAGACCACCTTACACAACACTGGCTACAGATATACTGTCTTCTAGGGACCCGCCCTTGTGCACGCTAGCTACCGCTGACTTCTAAACACAGAGGTCTTTGACGCTAAAGCAGAAGGGGCTAATACTAGCCTCTGCGTAGCCCTCTAGATTGCCCTAGATTACCTAGAAATAACTAACATCTCTGTCTACCTAGATAACTACGCTATTATATAGTGCCTTAATAGTACCCCTACTAACTCCTTATAATCTACTTTCCTTAACTTCTAGCACCTAGCTAAGGAGTCTCCTCTTGTAGTAGACGTCTAGTAGTCCCTTAGCTATATATAGATCTATAGTAATAATATTATAGACTACTTTACTAAATATAACTTAACTATTAAGTCCCTAGACCTATATATATACCCCCCTATAATTAGCTATATTAAGTACTATATTAACTTAGACTTTACTTATACTTTCTTTACCTAGTAGTATACCTTTTGCCTAGAGTACTACTACCTATAAGGCCTCTAAGACCTTAAGGCTACTATTAAACCTCCCCTAGAGCTTAAACTTTTTTACTATAAGCTCTATTTTCTTCTAGCTACTTAGACTAGATATAAGGACTATATAGTATATTATAACTACTTTACTTATAATAACACTAAATAGTACTACTACTATAAGGCTTTAAAAAGCCTAAAGTACTTACTATACTACTAATATACCTAGCCTTACCTCCCCTAGCTTAGTATAAAAGCCTAGCTTAGGAAGTAGTAGGCTAAGTTTATTAAGATAATACCTAGAAGGTTAATATATACACTTAGCCCTTAGTAGACAATAGCCTAGGCTACTACCTTTAGTTAACCCTCTAAAAAGAAGACCTATAGTATAAGGCTACCTTATAACTTAAGCTTAGTATTACTAGCTTAGCTAAAAGGCCTTATAAGTTAATTTAGTACTTTTATAAGTTACTTTTAACTATTAGCTAGCTAAGGTCCTCCTTATATATCTTTATTACTATACCTACCTATACTTCCCCTTTTACCCTTTAATAAGGCTATACTTTTGCCTTTAGTTATATATATACCTACCTTTACTAAACCTTTGCCTTCTTCCTTACTACTTTATAACTTAACTTTATACCTCCCTATATAGTTATTACCTAGTATCTTTAACTTTATATATATTCTTAGGAGGAAAACACTAATTTATAGGCTTAAGATAAGGGATTTACACTGTCAGAGAGGGACATTGTTATACCCAAGATTCCTTCTGCAGAGGAATCCTAGGCTAGTAAATAATAGTAGATAGGCCAAGCAGGCGCCTTGTGCCACACAGACTGGACCTGACGGGCGTTAAATATCATCATCATCATCATCATCATCATCATGTCCAGCTCACCAGGATAGACCAGCATGTCGCTAGTAGCTGCGGCCCACGACTTGATGACGTCTCCGGCGTAGGCCGGGCACACGATACTCACGTGAGTGCAGCAACAGGCGTTGTTGCCATATGCCACCATGGCTGCGGCGCCGCAGACGGCGTACTGGACGTGGCAGAAGGTCTGGCCGATGCGGTGGAGGACTTGGTAGGTTGATGCCGGCGTCATCGGGCCCTGGTTGGGCAACTGCGGCGGCGGGCGTGAACGTAATAGATGCTTGGCTTCGGTGTCGCCTTGGTACGTGGAATACGACTCGTTCGCCCAGGTGAGTGAATCGTCTAGTTGGCTGCAGAGCAACGGGCTTCGATCACTACAGTTCGAATTTGATGAGGGCATGGGCATCATGTTTTTGATGAGTCGGCGGATTTGTCCAAATGGCAGCCTCAACGCCTCTACGATGTCAAGTTCCTTAGGTGTTCCGCTACGCTGTTGCCCCGGGTTGATGGAAGTATTCTGAAGTTTTAAGTTGAAGAGACCTACGGTCGACGTCGAGCGACGATGGTTGACCTTCACAGAGGTCAAGTTAGATAACGAAGGGAGAGAAAAGGAAGGTGCCCAGAGAAAATGCCTCGTGGCATGGAGAGAGGTCATTTCGTACTGGACAGAAAGTGGCAAGTCGATCACGCTGGCCGCGCCTTGAGGTTTGAGTGCAAGCAAGTCGTATTCGTTTCACGTCAACTATCCCTTGGTTGACGACGTTGGAGCTGGACATAAGTAGTCGAAAGATTGGCTTGTCCTACCGGAGTCTAGGAAGCAGTGTCATTATCTCAGAACAATGCCTATGAGAACAGCGCCTAAGCTTCCGGCTCGTTCTGGGTCAGTGCCATTCAAATAAAACTAGGCAACGGCAGTGGACCCCGGCTTTGACCGTGGATGTTCGGCCCGAAGTATGCCAGACAAGCTCACAAAGAGCTGTCAGCAGCATTGCGTCGCAACACAGTGGCAGTCAGGACCATAATGCCACTGCAGGTTTACAACAAGTTGGAGGACCAGAGCAGTTTCGTTCAAACCGTGCTGAGTTCATAGTCGTCTTGTGCCTGGCGGGATCTCTAGATGCTGCGTTCCCAACCCCTCAAACGCCTAATCGTACAGTGTTGGCAAAGTCCTGGTATCCCGCCTGTAGACCGTTCCTGAATCATGGTCTTTTCCCGTTTACAACTCCTCCTCCACGTCCATGGAATCGCCGTTCGAGTGGTCCTTGGTACCCGCGGGTGCATCCTTCTTGGGCATTGTCGCCTCCTTGTCGATCATTTGTCTCGATACGGACACAATGTTGTCCTCAATCAGCTGCTGGCCAACATCCTCCAAGTGCTTCTTGGGGTCAAGCTTGCCGACGTAGCGGGTCTTGAGCTGGTCCTTTGTCAACTCGGTCTCCTCCTTGACGCGCTTTTCGTAGCCCTCGGCCAAGCTGACTAGGCTCTCCAAGCGTTCTTTGTTGCAGTTGGCCTCGTGTCTGAAGTCGTTCATCTCCAAAGCCTCGGTCCAGACGTGCTTGTGCAGGTTCATCAACATGTTCTCCTCGAGCGCCGTCTTGCGGTAGTTGATGCCGATGGAGTAGTAGTGTCTGTTCAGGCCGTGGATAAGGGCCTGGATCGAGGGCTTGTTCAAGTGGCCCAGGTTACTCGTGCTTTGCCGAGGTTCTTGGCCGAGCATGAGCGACTGAGGGTTGATGAGGCGGAAGGCGTCAATGACAACCTTGCCCTTGACGGACTGGATGGGATCGACGACGACGGCAACGGCGCGCGGGGTAAGCTGTTCGAAGGACTGTTGGGTGTTGATATCGACGGATGAAAGCCAGCAACCAAAACCGGGATGGGAATGGTACCAGCCGACAACAGCTTCGGGCCTGTCGGAGTATGATTGTCAGTTTAGGACGCGCGGCAGCAAGCAATAGCGGGGCTTCAACGCACCTTCCGGTCTGTCTCAGCATGTCCATCATCTTCATCTGGAACACAGGGTCGACGGCCTCTACACTAACACCGGTACCGCTTTGAGGCATGGCAAAGACATCCACTACGCGCACCGTAAAGTCGTCCACGAACTCTCCCAGCATCAGACCCATGACTTCCATGGGGACACCAGCACGACCGTGTCGCAGCATCTTGAGGAGGGCGAGGGAAGAGATGTAAACGGTCTCGGAGTTATCGATGAGCTGCGTGTTATCCTGGCGCAGCATGTTAGTCAATGATGACAAGAGAACGAGAGAACGCGGGTCATTATAGCTATCGAAGCAATTCCCGAGGGTGGGATGCACTTACCGTTCCGGATTGGCCTCCCAGGCCGCCCAAGCCCTGGGACTGGAGCATGTTCCTAAAGCGCTCCATTCTGAGGGTATCAGTCGATAATTGAGATTCGTTGAGTACGGAGTAGGTGAGAGTCGAAGATACGTCGTGCGATGAGGTTGCTTGGAGGGGTGTTTTGGAGGAGGCGGATTGAGGCGATAGAGGCGGATGGAGGTAGCTGGGTTGTGGGTTGTTGACGACAGCTCTGAGCAGCCTGGCGAAAAAGGACCCGGCGGAGCTAGCCCGGTCCGGTACGTACCGCTTGCAGCTGACAAACAGTCACGTGTGGAAGGGATAGCCACTAGGCGGCGGGCTGGGACAAATGCGAAGGTGCGAAGAAGAAGCTCTTCAGATATTTTCGCTGATTATTGTGGGAATGAAAGAGTCGCTTTAATAATTATACTTTTTTTTCTCTATGGCTACTTGGAAAGGACTCCGAAAACATCGGCCTCGGCGATATTACACTGGAGGTACCTGGCCATAAACTCCGGTTGAGGTTGCACGGTTCAAGCCACACCGCATCCATTCATCCCAGCCACAGCCACAGGCGTCGAGGCAACCATAGCCACACCACCCCTCAACGCCGCAGGTAGGTACTTAGGTACTTACGCACGGACGGGATGTTGATGCCCGCCTGTAAAGCTGGACTGGGCATCCATCTTTAATATTTTCAGTTGATGTCTTCGTGCTACGCCAGAAACGCGACCTGATGCCAGCAAGATTTGTGGTTGGTAGCATTTATAACCCCCCTACACACAATCATGGCTCCTATCCAGATGTACTGACTACCTACCTAGATAGGTACAGGGAATAGTGCGCAAGCTACTCCGTACCTATGTACGGTTGCCTACGCATCTTCCAGATAGAGCCCCTCCACACGTCAACCCCTAGTCGGCTCCACGAGCTACGCTCATTGGGCGATTTCAGCTGGCAGCCCCTGGCCCGCTTTGACGAATCACACAACACTGTTGACCGGATCATCAGTACTGCCGACCCTGCCCGCCAACGCGAAGACGCTTCTCATTGGTCGATAACCTCGCCGTCAGCCTCTGTGCCCCTGTCCGTCATCGCGTGATTCCATTGGCCTATCGCTTTGCCTCCACGCAGCCTTGGGAAATCTGGGGCCGAGCCGATCAGAGAGCTCCCGCAGCCTTCGCACCTTTTCCAATCTTCCCTCCCGCCCACCAAGTTTCCCTCCTCTTACCTAGATTTAGCCGACGACGTACACCATCGCCAATTGAACACCGACCGAAGCCATGTCACCTCTCGGATCGGTGGCCCTGGCCAACGGCTCCGCGACGCCAAAGAAAGTCGCATACTTCTACGATTCCGACATTGGTAACTATGCCTACGTTACTGGCCACCCCATGAAGCCCCATCGCATTCGCCTGGCACACAGCTTGATTATGCACTATGACCTGTTTAAGAACATGGAGATCTATGTAGGTTGAACTCCAAAAATCCCCTTTGCTCCCGCCGCGCCGCCATCGACACCAAGACACTGACCCCCATCGTGTGCAGCGTGCCAAACCGGCCACTAGAGGAGAGATGACCCAGTTCCACACCGACGAGTATATCGATTTCCTCCAGAAGGTCACCCCCGACAACATGGATGCCTACCAGAAAGAGCAGGGCAAGTACAATGTCGGAGACGACTGTCCTGTCTTTGACGGCCTCTTCGAGTTCTGCGGCATCAGTGCTGGTGGTAGCATGGAGGGCGCTGCCCGCCTCAATCGCCAAAAATGCGACATCGCCGTCAACTGGGCTGGCGGTCTTCACCACGCCAAGAAGAGCGAAGCAAGTGGTTTCTGCTATGTCAATGGTAAGCACTGCAATCTAATCTTGATGTGTCGCCTCCTGCACTCTCTAACCGCCGTCTAGACATCGTCCTCGGTATCCTCGAACTACTCCGTTTCAAAAAGCGTGTTCTCTACATCGATATCGACGTCCACCACGGCGACGGTGTCGAGGAGGCCTTTTACACCACCGACAGAGTCATGACTGTGTCGTTCCACAAATACGGAGAGTACTTCCCTGGTACCGGAGAACTACGCGACATCGGTATCGGCACCGGCAAGCATTACGCCGTCAACTTCCCTCTTCGTGACGGCATCGACGATACATCATACAAGTCCATCTTTGAGCCGGTCATCGAGCACGTCATGAAGTTCTACCAGCCCGAGGCTGTTGTTTTGCAGTGTGGTGGTGACAGTCTGTCTGGTGATCGCTTGGGCTGCTTCAACCTGAGCATGGAAGGCCACGCTAACTGCGTTGCCTACGTCAAGAGCTTCGGTCTGCCAACCTTGGTTCTTGGCGGTGGTGGATACACCATGCGCAACGTCGCCCGGACGTGGGCATTCGAGACCGGTGTCCTGGTCGGCAAGCATCTGCCCAAGACCCTGCCGTACAATGAATACTACGAAGTAGGTTCCCCTCCCTAGTCCTGGTCCTGGACATGGCTGACCGTCGACTAGTACTATGCCCCCGATTTCGAATTGAACGTCCGTCCCTCCAACATGGAAAACTCCAACAGCTTCGAATATCTCGAGAAGATCAAGGCCGCTGTTATTGACAACCTTCGACACACCCAGCCTGCTCCTTCTGTGCAGATGCAAGACGTGCCTCGCCAGCCCTTCGGTGGCATGACCGACGAAGAGGAGGCCGAGCTCAACGATATGGACGAGGACGAGCATCCCGATGAGCGCATGACACAACGCCGCTGGGAACAGCGCACCCGCAACGAGGCCGAGTTTGAGGATAGCGACGACGAGGATATGGACGAGGCCAATGGCATGACCCGCCCCCGGAATGCCAAGAAACGCACATTCGGTGACTACCGCCAGGCCGATCGCGATGCCGAGAGCGGAGCCCCCTCACCAGTAAACGGTGCCCCCGAGGGCGAAGAAGCCCCTAATGCTGAGCCAATCGTGGACGCCGACATCACTCTGGAGAAGACCGTCGATACCGAGGAAGTGCCCGAGAAGGCCGTCCCTGAGAAGGAGGCCGTACCCGAGGCACCGAAGGAGCATGTCGTGGACGAAGATGGTGATGTCGGTATGGGTGACGGCGTCGATGCCGAGGAGGCCACGACGACAATTAAGAAAGAGGAAGTCGAGGCAGAGCCAACTAAGGTTGCCGAGAAGGATGAAAAGGAAGATAAGCCGGCATCGCGCAAGCCATCGACCGAGCCTGCTGCCGAGCGCCCCTCAGCTGAAACTACAGAGACAGCTGAGGCCGCGGAACCTGCCGCAGAAGTTGCCAAAGCAGTCGACTCGCAGCCAGCAAAGGAGGCCGAAGTTGCCGAGGCCAAGGAGACCAAAGATGAAGCCACGCGCGAGGAGCCACCTGTTGCTGCCGAGGAGCCCGCTCCAGAAAAGGAGAAGGTGGCTGCTGACGAAAAGCCCGAGGAAAAAGTCCCTGAACCTGAAGAGGACAAGATGGATGTCGATGAGAAACCGGCAGATGATAGCGCCAAGAAGGAGTAGTCGCCCTCGCCTTTTGACTGCAGTTTGCAGACCAGATAATGCAATGACGAGACAGTGGGATCATTCAGACGCGCATCACGGAGTGTGTGCTGAGCATCGGGCGTTCAGGGACAGGATGCTTCAAGGGTCTTTCTAGGCATGGAATTTGGGGTTTGTTAATTTGCTTGTTTGATTTGTGGTGATACTCCCATACACACCTCTTGCGCATTGTTTACCGGCGAGAAATCGTAACCAGCTGTATCATAGAATGCCGAACTGTAGTAGCATGTGGTGGTAGTAGCGATTTCCTTCTTTTTCCACGTTTGTTTATGAGTCTTGACATGCAGCAGTGCCTAAGCTAAATGTTTTAGCTCAGTGAGCGGTCCTATCAACAATCTCACCTTTCCCTTTGCTATTTTTCCATAGCCGTGGTGTTACGCGAGTACCTCATCAGCCCGCGTGGGTATATTGCCAAGCATCGCTTGTGGATTTAGGGGCGGGGTAAGTAGTGTTTAGACGTGCCTTGTGGCGCAATACTATACAGAAATAACAAGCCACCTTCAACCTTGTGAAATGCCCCCCAAGTGATACTGCTTCACGATACATGGTTTGTTTATATTGTGTAAATAATCACTTCCGAATGCCCCCAAGCATTCTCTGCTGATTTGTTCAAGACAACATGAAAGAAACCCTTGCGACAAGTTCTGGTTCTCTGTTGTCACTAATCACAGGAGGCAAGTCGTGACTCGGGAACATCCCTGCCCTGGAGTTGACGATATGATACACTGCAGAGACCATATTATTCAGTATTTTGCTCTCTGGAGCAAGATAATGAACCCAGCTCAAGGGCTTACCTTTCATAGACGCTGCACTCCAGGCTATAGAAAGAATCCGGCGCTTCTCAATGAACTTTTTTCCTAGCTGCCTATATCGAAGCTACCGTAGAGCTATCGGCCACAATTGCTAGTTCGGCAGCGCCGCATACCGGGTGGCCGCCCCAATTCTCCACCTAGATAGGCTACTTGGACTTAAGATCGGTGGCTGTGAATGGTGGCAGCAGCCACACGAGCCTTGCATGATCTACTTGTACGGTTTAGGCCTCTTATTTGTGTTTTGACAACCCGTCTTTGTGGGCCCTTTCCCGCTATCGCTTTCTTTGTGCGAACTTACCTTTGCCCACTTAGAGCTCTTTCAAGCTCAATCTTGGCACAGCTATCTCTTTGGAATGATTTTTTCTTTTCTTTTCTAAACTTGCTTATTCTAGCTGGAGGCGTTGTCGGTAGTCGATAGTTGGGCGTGTAGCTTGGACTGGATTCCATCAGTGCATCTTGTAAAGGATTGGTGTAATAGTAGAGCTGGGGAAAAGCTGGCGTCCACAGCATGTTTTGCTTCCAGATATCATCGTCGGATAGTATATAACAACGATCTCGTCGGCCGTATCTCTGTTGTTAATATCCATCAAGCAATATTTTCTCAATCTTTCTACAGTATCCAGACTCTCTACTCTTTCCCACACACAAGGCAACATACCAATCACTTTATACCAAAGTTTCTCCAACCAACCCTTTACCAACACCAACATGAAGGTATTATAACCCTCCCACACCATCACCACCCACGGATGGTTCTGACCAAAAATCTAGTTCACACTCACCTTCTTCCTCGCCGGCCTCGCCTCCGCCGCTGTCATCCAGCAGCGCACCGCAGACGAGTGCGCGACCTTCACGCCTTTCCTGGCCCCCCTCTGCGCTGTTAGCAGCCTCGCCACCAACCTCCTCTGCCCGTTCACCCCGCTGTCTCTCACAGCCAACATATGCCAGGACATCGACACCGACTGCCCCATCCACCCGCCCACCTCGTTCTTCGGGCAGCTCGACCAGCTCACACTCAGAACGTGCCGCATCTCTGTGTTCCCTGAATTCAACTGTATGGGCGACTCGGTCGACAGCGGGACTCTGTTGGGGAAGCAGAAGACCAATTGCATCGAGGCCCCCTACTTTGATAAGCTTGTTGAAGGCGGTGTTGCTTCTGACACCATATTGCCGTTCGGCTTCAAGAGTGTCAAGTTGGTCTGCGCTTGAACGGTTGATTATGGCTGATGGTCGGTTTACTTATGTATCTATGCAACAATTTGCCCAAGGCAGTTAAGATTCGGATTGTTCGGTTAATTCAGACATTACCATCTACCTTATGAGTTTAACAGAGAAGTTTAATGGTTTCTCGGAACACGACACCAACGACTGACTGGATGGAGGATGACCGAACGGCCGGGAGTGTACTTTTTGAGGTAAGAGATACAGAAAGCGATATGTACATGTGGACATAATCCAGAATTGGAAGTCGTCGATTTTAACCGCATGTTGGCAGTCACATCGAGATCGCTGAAGCTGGAAGTAGGGTTCGCTATCAAAGATGTTTTGATACTTTTACGGCATTTGATATCATAGTTTCAGTAACCCAGAAACCAGGCTTAGTTCAGATGTTGTGATTCGTTTCTTGTTTGGGGTCAGTAGAATTGACTTATTAATGCCCCTGGTGCGAGTTTATTGTCTGTTTCCAAAATACCTGGAGGTGCCTTGCATGGCGTACGAGTGTTGTACGAGTGTCCCGAATAGCCCTGCCTCCTTCTCGCTGTCTCAGGTTTACTACCTTTTTATTTGGCTTTGCGGATCTATCCTGTCGCTGCAGACTTTCGACTTTCGGATGACTGTAACATTGCTTGCGGCGAACAGCCTTGAAGGATGACTGGTGGAAACGGAGATTAGGGAGTTATTATACTTTAGGTGAACAATGCGTCCGTCCGAATCTTTCGTCATGAGGAGCCGAACCAGCGAGGGGCAGCCTTTCGCACAACTACTTATGTCCCAGCCCGCCAATACCATCTTCTAAGCATGGAGACTTCCCAAGAAGAAAAGCCAGTGCAAAGGCCAAACCATGGTAGAGATCTCAGAATCCAAGGGCAAAGGTATCTCGCTCGACGTAGCCGCGAAAACCACAGACGACTCGCAACCATGGTCGTCAACTCCGCAGCTGAGCACCGCCAGCGAAGCGGTCGTGGCGAATCCTGAGTGGCAGGCGACCGAGAAGCAGCTTGTTCGGAAGCTTGACATGACGCTCCTGCCCATGGTTTTCTTGCTCTACATGTTCAACTACCTTGATAGAAATAACATCGCGTATGTACAAGTCTAGCAGGATCCTGGATTGTCTTCCAAACGATCCGGAATACAAGCGGCTCACTGACGAGTGTGCGATGACGATACAGGCAGGCCAAATTAAACCACTTTGAGCGAGATATTGGACTCATGGGGAACGAGTTTAATACAGCGCTTGCAATCTTTCATTCGGGGTAAGGGTCTAACCTTCCCTTTCTTGATCATGCTTTCTGGTCGTTTTGCCGCCGCTGATTGAGTGTTTTAGATATATGCTTGCCCAGTTGCCATCCAACATGATACTCACCCGTATCCGACCCAGCGTCTACATACCTTGCTGCGTCATGCTGTGGTCCATTGTGTCGGCGTCGACCGCGGCAGCGAGGGGCTTCGGCAGCCTCGTCGCAATCCGTGTTGCGTTGGGGCTGGTTGAAGCGCCGTTCTTCCCGGGTGTACGTCGCTCCAAAGAGTTCTAGACTGTACTGGGTCTGCCATCTAAAATATTACTCCAGCTGACATATTGTTTCATCGCAGGCGTTGTTCATCCTATCGTGCTGGTATACCCAAAGAGAGCTTGCCTTCCGGACGGCAATTCTCTTCTCTGGCAACATCATTGCGACATCCTTTTCCGGACTCCTCGCCGCCGCCGTATTCGCAAACCTTGACGGCACACGAGGGCTCGCAGGGTGGCAGTGGTTGTTCATCATCGAAGGTGCAGGGAGCTTCGCCATGGCTTTCATCGCTATGGCGTTTCTGCCCGACTTTGTGGGATCCAAGACGGGAGTTTGTGCGTGGCTAATGTCAGAGAAAGAATTGTTGGTTGCCGCGCAGAGGATTAAGGAAGATAGAGTGTCACTGCCGGACGAGAATGCTTCGGTTCGGCACGGTCTGGGCCTCGCCGTGAAGGATCCGCGGACGTGGATTTTTGTGAGCTTTCCCCCCTGAAAGAGGAGCCATCCCCTTAGGAACCATGGTGCCTGTTAGAGATAGAGGTGGACTAATATCAATGTCCAGGCCGGCATGCAAGCGTTCTATGTCACCTCCATGGGCTTCAACGGCTTCTTCCCGAGCATCGTCCAGGGCCTCCATTTCGGCTCTCAAACGACGACCCTCCTACTCACGGCACCTCCCTACCTCTTAGCTGCTGCAACATCACTCGTTGTTTGCATGTCTTCAGATAAACGTGCCGACCGTGGGCTGCATGTTATCGGCCCTGTGGGCGTCGCGATGGTGGGCTTCATCATCACCGCTGCAACAACCAATCACGCCGCGCGGTACTTTGCCAGTTTTCTGTACATCCCCGGGGCCATGTCCTCGATGGCTCTGATCTTCAGCTGGTCCTCGACGGCGATGAGTGAGACGCCGGAAAAGCGGGCGGCAGGCATGGCGATCGTCTGTTTGACCTGCCAGCTTGGAGGTGTTTGGAGCCCGTACTTTTTCAGGCCCGAAGACAACCCGCGATATCTGCTCGCCTTTATACTTATGCTCGTATTTTCGGCGTTAGTGATTGCGACGGCTGTCTTGATGAGACGCCTACTGGGAAGAGCGAACCAGCGGTTGATTGCCGAGGCAGAGGGAACGGGTAAAAGCCCAAGACTTTATATTCTCTAAGATATGATAAGGAGAAGGATGAGAGGTGGCTGATCCTTATTCTTTGGCTATATTACTTTTTGCGTGTGTAATGCAAACAATCAGCTCGAAACCGCAGGCTTTGTTCTGCGGACGCGGTCCTGGAGAAAGGCACCGCACATGGACTGATGAGATCAACTAGAAGTTTAACTAGAGACTCTAGCTGTTTTTGCTGTTGTTGTTGATATTGGTTTTCTTTGGCGCTGGTCTTAGTTCCAAATGAAATAAAGGGTATCTATAAGCGTAGCGCCAGCTAACAGTCAGCGCAAGCCCAGCCGACCTGCTAAGTTGGTCCTACTCACCAAGACACAAGAAAGCACCAAGGGACAGAAAAAGCGGTTCTACTGGGGATAGCTCCTTATCCATCAACTACCGCCGATGTGTAATATGCCAAGGCCTCGGGTCTAGGCCGCGTAGAGGCAGTCTTGGTCGGGAGCCCCGTAGACTGGAGTAACCCGGAGGACCAGAAGTTTAAATACGTACCCAACAATAATCCAAGCCTATGCAACTTCAAATCAATTAGCAGGGAGAGTATTCTGCAGCACAAGGAGAAAGCTAGAACGGAACGAATCATAACGCAGGACGAGAAAACGTACCGGTAATCATGTCGACAGCGTGAAGATGTCTCAAAATCCACCTACTGCGCTGCACAAGATCAAGCCACCAAGACAAGTCGAACAAGGACCGAACTCAACGCCAATTACTAGCCACTACTAATATCTCTGAACGATCTTGATCGCGACCGCCAAGATCTTGAAAGCAAGAAATGCCCTGAGCTACGTCTTATTCAGACTATCCCAGGTTGTTGCTTAAAGCGAGGGTGACAGCGGTGGCGTAGGTTTCTCTCAAGTAGCAACTTTAAATGTTCAGCTACTTCTGCCTCTGCCCCAGCAATCTCCCATTGATTCAGGCGTAGAGCGAGCACATCCGTAGCGAAGGCACGTCCCTGGTCTGATTGTCCGGAGAAGAGGTTCCTATGGGCCTTGACAGAGGTGCAAAGCTGCTGCGGAGTCTGGCCACGGGATAGCGCCGCTGAAAATACCGGACGGAATTCGTCGTATATCAGTTTAGCAATGTGCTGCGCTGCGATGAACCATGGCCTCTGTTGCATTTGGCCATTCAGATCCTTGTGAAGATCCCAGTCAATGTCAGGGATGCGCATAGCCCGGATCTCCAGAGACTTGAGGTTGGGTGCGTCGGCCAAGAACTTGGCCACCTTCCGAGTGACGGCCTGGCAGTTCTTGCGGGGGAGGTCGAAGCCCATTGTCGATCCGAGATGCATGTTGCGCAGATAGAACCGGTTTCCCGGTCCTATGCCACGTAGCCAAACGACCGGATCAACCTGGCCACCAATGATAATAGCCTGAGAATAGAAGATCCCACGAGCCTCGGCATGAATGGTCCTGCAGGTTCGAAGAAGAGAAGCTGCGAACGGAACACGCTTCTTCTGGGTGTTGATGATGACCATCTCCCTGTGAACCAATGCAAGCTGATAAACGATGTTCCGAATCTCTCGGGGCAGTCGTCTTCCAGTGAGTTGTTAGCCAAAGCAAGGTAGGTAATTACTACGCCGAAGTACTTGCAGGAATCGAAAACGGCACGGCTTGTGTTCACCAATCTTGGCTCTCTGAAAAGAAAATCAATTAGCTTTTGATGTTACCATCATCCGGTGAAGCTCTAAAAATACGGACCTTTTTGGGCGGTGCTTGCGAAGTCACCGCATCGTTGTCGTCAACTCGGTGGCTGTTTGGCCGCTTCACGGGATGTGGCCGCTTCATGGGATGTGGCTTTCGATGCACTGGGGCGAGGCCAGTAGATGACCGTGAATGCCTTGGCCTGGGATGGAAAGTTAGCCAAAGGTCAGAAACCAAATTTAACGAAAGGCCATATACTTGACAGGCATAGTCTCTGAACTCAAAGGAAATTGGCGGCTCTTTTCTCATGAGAAGGACTGCTGTGGTGATTTCCTGACGGAAGTGTCGTTTTATCGTTTTCAAACTCAGTCCTTGGTGATATCATTTAAATTTGAAGCGCATCTCTGACTTTGACTTGGAGAAGGTACATGTTTCTTCCAAGCCTTTCGAAATCACTGGTTCTCAAGACTGTCTGGAAATCATAGGTACCAGGTAGAAACCCCATGCAATAATTCGAACATGAACCTGAAACATTTACCTTTATTTGGTCTAACCAGAATTTGACGCTCGAGTCGATACCTACAATCTTTGCCTTGATCGTTGGAGTTTAATATTGTTTCGTATGGTAGCCTTGGCGACAACGAGTGTCATGGGACAGACTCGAATAACCTATGGCTCTAGAGGACAGAAGGGTAATATCGGAACAGTAGACTTTGCACGAAGACGTAGAAATCCGAAAGTCGAAATCCTAAACCTCCAAGCCTGTGGGAAACAGTGTAGCACCAGAATCCCTCCATAAAATGGCCATTTGTTGCGATATAGCAATATGGCCATAGATGAATACAGTCACTCACCAAGATAACGTCTTCACTCTGTATTACATAACGACAAGAAGTTAGCTCGATTTTCGATATGTAAATAGATATCGCAAGTAATAGAGTCAATCTCAATCATCCAGTCCTAGTTCCTCGTGAGTCCAATTCTTGACGTTTATGATGGAAGCGGTGTCGGTGTTGCAGGTTTCTCTCCAGAAGTAGCCTTAGATGCTCTACTACCTCGTTCTCGGCATGCTCGGCATCTGTGGCGTTGAGCTGCGACGGGGTCAATGAATGCCGGCGACCCCACCAGTTATTCTGGCCGACGTCCAAGATGCGACAGAGCTGTTCCGGACTTCGACCACGGGAGAGCCCCTGTGAAAAGATTGGGCGGAAGTCATCGTAAAGTAACTCGGCGACCTTTCGCGCGAGGTCTATCCAGCCGGATACGGGGCCGGGCCGTTGGAGACTCGACCTTTGGAATTTTATCTTGTGGTGGTAGTAGAAAACCGTTTGCAGGAACTCGAGACTTTTCGCCGCGGCTATCATCTTGGCCACTTTCCGGCATACGTCTCGGTAACGGCTTTGCTGCACCTCCACTCTTCGCGAGACGCGAGAGCTCCATGGTTGGGGCTCGGTTCTGATCTGGATCCGTCGCAGATAGACAATGTTCCCCGGACCCAAGTCACGCAGCCAGACCGCGAGAGTTTCCATGTCATCCACCCTGAAGCGATTGGCATACAAAATTGTACGAGCTTCGGAATTTACTCGCTTGCAGCATCGCAGGAATGAGACTGGGATCCTGTCGTTGAGATTGCCGCGACGCGTATGCGCTCGCAAGTGGCGTACATCCTTGCGTTGCCAGAGAAACTTCGAATGTTTCACCGTGTAAGACTCGTGTCTTCCAGCAATATCGATCCCTGCAGGTCGAGCAAAAGCGAGCTCGTAGACAATGTTTCTGATCTCGGGCGGCAGAGACCTAGACATCAAGCTAAGTAGCGGACAAGCAAGCGGGGAAGAGGTACTATTAATTCTAGTCTAGAAAACCAACTCACAGGAACAAGAAAGGACGGAGTTGTTCGGGCTCAATCCTTTTCTTCTAACATATTGTCAACAATCCGAAGCATCATTCTGGACGTTAAGGTGGTTCTTTTCGCTTACCTTCGCTCGAGGTGTTGAAGAAGTGGCTCTAGACTTCCGCTTCATAGGCCGACGCGAGCCTCCCTCGGTAGCGTTCAGACTAGAAAAAGTGTCAGAGATAGGTGTATCAGCTGCAAAGACATATATTGCTCACGGAGAAGACATAATGTCCAGAAGTTTCGGCGACCCCTGATCCTCGCGAGTTGTCAGGTAGCCTGAGACAGCATAGCATAGAAGGCATACAGAGTGTCTCTGTGGGCTGAGATATGCTTAACTTGTAATTCCTCTTAGATATCTTCCCAAGCAAGTCGCGTTCTATTCAAGAATTGAATGCATTTCTCATTTCTTCTATCATATACCAGAACCCTATGGCTCAGATACCGTCCAAGACCTTCTTGTTCGTCAAATTCTTTGACAATGGCTTTTGTTTAGTCGAGTCGAAACCGCTTTTTGATATTAACCTTTAGTTGAAGACTATCCGGGCAGATAAGGCAAGTAATGTTAGATAATCGAGTAACGAACATTGAAGTGTCAGAGAGTCGGTCTCTAAAAGCACATATTGAAGAAATGAGAAAAAACGGAATCCATATCTTCACTCTGTTGAAATGGTTTCCGCTGTGTCTGGATGACTTAGAAAATTAAGAAAGACCTAAAAGCTTTGGCGGAAAGGTTGAGAACGGTGAAAGCTTCTATGTTTAAAAAACGGCGGCTTTGATTGAAAGCTTTTTAGTCTTGGTAACCCATGGTTTTCTAGAAACCTCAGACCTCCCAATGTGCCGTATCTGTAAGCATTCACCGAAGTAAGATACCAAGACAAGAGGAATTGAGGAATATGAAATTTGGATCACATATGTCTCTCAATGCACCAGCTTGGGTTTCTAACCATAAGTGTGCCATTGCAGTACAAGATCGGCTTTCAGCATTCCCCATAGGCAAAATCCCATGAACGAGCTGATATTGCCAGAAATATGCGGAGCTGCGCTGGACACTTGTACCTGGAGGTCTTCATATACCACATATATTGATGGATATAGTGCTTGGACCTTCTCCTAATGCAGGGATTTGGCTATGACTGCGAGCTACGCATTGGTCGGCCTTGAATTTGCTTTGGTAAATGAATCGAAGACAAAAGGCTATGCCTAAGGCAACTCTTCCCTTTTATTGATGTATAGTATCAAGATTCTAAAGGAATCATGGAT
The DNA here is from genome assembly GCF_030913465.1 of Colletotrichum navitas. Classification (NCBI taxonomy): domain Eukaryota; kingdom Fungi; phylum Ascomycota; class Sordariomycetes; order Glomerellales; family Glomerellaceae; genus Colletotrichum; species Colletotrichum navitas. The sequence continues at coordinate 51,061 of NW_026850690.1, forward strand.
ATCTGAAATGTAATAACCACAAGGTTGGTTATGAGTGGGAATTCAAGGACAACTAAAGAAACATGGATTTTCCAGGATAGTCTTATGTTCCCGGATCATTGACGACTAGTTCCATGCAAAGGGAACATCCCTTTCACTCATGGAAACCTGTTTCCAGCCAGAAAGAGAGACGTCCTTCCAGTTTAATGTATCGCATGTGATTGTTCCCTTGAACGAACGGCAATCATTGCCCGAGAAGACGATGTAGCCCCTCCCGGAATCGACTTTAGGGATTTCGGCTGCGTGGCCATCCGGCGTTGTTGAGGACGTCATCACCTGTCCCTTCCACTGAAACCAAAATTTAGGGGAGCGGAAACTGTTCTTTTCGAACTGTTGAAACCGGATGTACTCCTTGTCTTCTTGGTGTTCATCAGCTGACTGATCTGCATTTTCCTGGTCGTCCGATGTCAAGGGGTCTTCAGCTTGATGAGTGCTGTCATGGACAGATCCGTCTTGGCCTTTATCGTATGACCCTTTATCCTCGTCTTTATCAAGATCAATCTCTGATTCCTGTTCGTTCTCGAACTGTGATACCAAGTGTTCGAGTACTTTTCTGCTTCCTGTCAAGATGATGCTGGCCTCAAGGGTTCCTGTCAGACTCAAATATCCTAGTAAACCCTTGCCATCTTCGGATAGACGAAAAACGTCCAAGGTTGGAGATGCGGCATTCCTTTTGTTCCTCCCCAACTCTGAGCTCGTTTTGATCGCAGTTGGGCACTTGATTTCGTAGTTACCAAATGCCTTTTTGACTTCGAACCCCCCACCGCGTCGACCGCGTCCCCCGCCTGCATTTGATTTTCTGGAACTATTGTGAACATGTCTCCTCGTGAATACAGCTTCCTGCCAGTCGTCCATGATGGATAAGTTCAATTGAGAATGTGTATGGGTTTTTTCAGGCCGGCGGCGATGTGTGCATGAGATTCGAAATTCGTCCCCTACGTAGACAAGGTTGGACAGCGGTCACCGTTCAACGACAAATAAGTCCTGACGTCATTAGCGCTCGGGGGTCTTAGACTGTCGCTCAGTGATCATCGAACCCCCACCCCGTCACACACAAAATCAGCAGTGACTTCAAGTTATTAACAATATACAGTAACGTACAGGGTGGCAGGGGAAAGTTATATGGCCCTAGTGATGTAAATCGCCGCACAGTATTTAATCATTCAACCTATCTCTTATGGAAATCTATACTGGTGGTGATAGGTAATGCGTAATAGCTAGATAGCGTTGACAGCTGGCGGACTGGAGGGGGGGGGGGGGGGGGGGTACGTGACAGGGGCGATAAAACTTCGGCCTGGTACCATAGTACATACATAATTTAGCAAGCAGACAATTAAGTAGACTACTTCCTCCTACCCTTCTACCTTTTCTAAGAGTTAATTACGCTATAACGTATAAAATCAATTGAAATTAATTATTACTAGCTTCTTTGTTACTATCTGAACTACCCTCTATGTGACTTATACTATAGTTCTTCTCCCTAGGGATTTATCTGCATACTGTCTTGCTTGTCTTGTTAGTATAAAGGTTGTGCTGCCTGCGCTTTGCCTTGCCTAGTAGGGCAACCTTAGCTGTAGCTTGTTGGGTTGGAACATCTGCCTCTACTTATTTATTAAGGCAGGCTCTAGGGTCAAGGTGGTTAACAAGCGTGGTTAAACATTGCTGTAGCTTGAACTACGAGAATTCTTTTAAACAGTCCGGCCGTGTCAGTAGAAGGTTACAGCTAGAGAAATGAATCCGTTGGCTGGAACACGTCCAAGGTACTATCAGGCCTTCCTCCTTCCTGTAACCCTCCCCCTGGTACATAGATCCCACTTCCAATCGCAACGGCTCCACCTCCATGTCGAGGAAGATGCATGGGTGCAAGCTGCTCCCAGCTCTCCTTTTTTGTGTCAAAGACCTCCGTCTGATTAAAAACACCATTCGATCCTGCTGCAGGATTTCCTTCACCGCCAAAAACATATACCTTGCCGTTAACAGTGCCAGTAACGATGCCAGCGCGGGCTGTAGGCATTCTTTTGTCCTTAGTGCACCACCCGCCTTCCAGATTATTCAAGTCAAGCACAAAGACTGTGTCTTTAAGATTGTGCTGACCATTTTCGCGGCCACCAATGACGTAGAATTTGTCATCAAAAACAGAGCCCCCGGCGTGATCTCTGCCATTAGGAAGATCTTTTGCGGCTGACGGCAAGGTGTACCAAGACAGACTCTCAGTATCAAAAGCGGTGACGAAACCGACGGTATCCTGCTCCCCATCTATAGCCGGTACTAATTTCGTAACGCCCCCTGCTAGGTAAATCTTCTTGCCGTTGACACCCATGGTTGCGCTGCCTCTCGCTTGGCCCGGCGGCATGGGAGAAATCTCTTTCCATACATTGGTGATGGGATCATACATCCAAGACTCCGGAAAGGCCGTCCAGGCACCATCAGTAGAGGGTGAAAGCCCGCCTAGGAGATAAACTTTGCCATCAACAGCAGCGACATTGGGATGATTAACGCGAACAGGCGCATCCGCGGCTGTAGTCCAAGTGTTTGACGGGATGTCGTAGATTTGAAATAGCGAAGTCGTGTTGAAATCGGCAACGGATGAAGTTATACCTCCGAGAATGGCAAGTTTACTGTCTGATAGACCCACAACTGAATGTTCCTGGCGAGGGGCGACGGGAATAGGCTCCAGGGTTTTCCAACAGCCTCCAGAGCTATAAGCTGCATTGATTGGTAATAGGGCGAGGGCGATTCCCAGAACTGAAAAGTGAGCCATTTTGTGTCTCGGTCGAAGCCGCAAGCATGCGCAGCAGTGATGATACTAGTGAATTTCTCTGTGTCAAGCATGCTTATATATCGAACGTGGAACAAGTAACTTTAGTGTTTAGCTCTGTAACATTTTGTCTGTAACCTTAGACCCCTACCAATGCACAGTAACTTTGATTTTAAAGGAGGGGTATAGTCTACTGTCTACAGAGTTAAAATCCGTTAGAATGTTGAAATAACTACGTAAGGCCAATTCCGCTACAACCAACGCTAACGAGATGCTTATTTAATGCGAAACCCATGAGTAAGGTACTTGGCCGGGTGACAGTCTGTCCCTATGTGGGACATGTCAATGCACGCGTTACATCAGAACCTCGGACCTTTAACTTGACAAGAACGAAGGAAAAGGTTATGGACTAGTCTAGACCTCGAGGCCCTTCCCACTGACAATGAAGTAACCTGTTTCCAACCCCTGTCCTTCGCATCCCCCGCAATGAGCCGCTGGCCCCTCTCCTCCGCTGTTAATCGCTGAGTGTGACGTCAAGGCCACGAACGCCGAAGCATTTTGCCCGCCATCCAATCACAGGCACCAGACAGGCCAGGATATCCTGTTTCTGGACGAAATGCATGCCCCCCCGGGGCGCATGAGGCCATAGCTCTGGGCGACATCATAAGAGCTCTCCCGCCGCCCCTGATGCGCCGGCGGAGTGCGATACCAATATCAAACGCTCTAGCTTCACGATCAGATTTCGGCGACTAAACGACATATCTCCTGCTGGGGACCTGCAGTTACCAACTTTACCAAACTCAAGCGAACCGATCTTGCAAAAAAAAAGCCAAAAATGGGCGACGAAGAAAACTCGGGATCGGGAACTATCTACTCCCGCAACAAGGAGGACACACTTGAGGCCGAGACCCTGCTCTGGCGCGCCATGTGCGACTCCAAGCCCAAGCACCTCAAGAAGTACCTCGACAAGGAGGCTGTTCTCGCCCACCCCGGCTACAAGCCCTACTCTCCGAAATCCAAGCCGACCCTACAAGAGTTCCTCGACGAGGACTGGGAGCCCTGGACGGCCTACAAGATGCACGATGACCCCGAGTTCGTCGAAATCGACGTCATGAGCTCCAGCCTCGTCTACCGCGTCACCGCCTGGCGCCAGAAGGGCAACAAGCTGGTCGCGACCGAGGGCATCTGCAACAGTGTTTGGAAGCAGGAGCCCGGCGGTGAGTGGACTTGCTGCTGCCACCACATGAGCACTGTTTGAGCGAAATTTGATGCTTAATGAGGGTTTTTTTTTTTTTTTTTAATGGGTTTCGGGACCTTGAGAGAGGATGATGCTTTTCCCGGGCGATTGACGGTACATGTAGCCAACGAACGAACGATGCATGACCAAGCTGGAAGAAGGCGAACATCTGGTGTTTTGTAAGAGTAGCGGCATGGTTCACAGGCGCTGTTAATCTAGTTTGGCTAGTGGTTAATCTATTCATGGTTTTGTCGCTTCAATCCATGGCGAGCAGATGTTGAACTGATTCACGAATTTTGACCTCCGTCTCAAATTTTCTTTTGGCAATTGTAGCAATCTACGGGCTTGAAGACATCACCACCAAGAACGACCATTGTGTATAAACTTTGGAATATGGGAGCCATGCAGAGAATTGATTGTTGATCAGGGCTGGAAATGAGACCAAAGATGTGACATGAAGGCTCAGAGATAAGAAGGGACCACAAGTAATAAAGAGGGATCATGAGCAATAAAGCAAGAGGATAGAACATTGAAAGAAAACATGGAACAAAGGCGTTGAATAAAGGTAGAATCAAACATTAATACTTGTTCGCGGGGCCTGTGGCCTTGTATTGTGCGTGTGTAGAGCTTCTGCCAATGGCGACTTTCACTTCGGAGGCCGGCCGGCCTGCCAATTCATGAGCGGACAACACCTCCCGCCGTAACGCAACTTCAAATAATTCGACAGCCTCTAGGCAACGTTGGATCAATGCTTTTTGTCACTTCACCAGCAGTCAATGGGCACTTTTGGTCACGTGAATTACAAATGGTTCTTCAGCAAGTTGGAATCCGAAAGCAAGGGTGTAATATCGCACTTTGGGTATTATCGAGTAAAAGACTTTTCCCCTTTTACACCTAACCAGCCTAGATGAACTTGCCCTTGGGCAATCCACCAAACGCCGCAATTCGACCCCTTCGCCGCCGTCAACCAGGCCGTCGCCGCCACCGCCGCCGTCCTCCGAGACCTCCACGTCGCCCCGATCTGGCCAGACCGATCAGCACTGCCGCCGTCAGCGAATGTCCTGAGCATCATTGCAGCTCAACTCACCTAACACCTAGTGCCCCATGGGTCATTTTTGCCATAAATGGCCTCCGCTGCAGCCTCCATGACGCTGCTCAAGTACTCCTGCCTCCAACGTACAGTCTCTCCTCGAAGCTCCGCTGGGTTCCTTGTGAGCTCGGCCTTCTTCTTGGCAATCTGCTTCCTCACAGCTCGGCTGGAGTCTTTTGCCAGCAGCTCTAGGCCAAAGATGGCCACGTTAAACTTCATGGCCAGAGGAAGGCCATGGAAAAGGGTGTCTTTATTAGACCCCTATGAGGCCAAGCGCTAGTCACAGTAGGATCCCTACAGGCTGTGCTTGGCGCATTGTGGTCTCCTGGCTGGGTAATGCCCTAGGGGTTCTAAACGGTATAATAGGGCATTGTTGTGTGTGTTTGGATATGGACGAGATGGAAGGAGGGAAGAAGAGACCAAGCCTAGCTTCTGCCTTTTGTATGCCTGGCTACGGCTAGCAAGGTTGCTGGCGAGTGAAGCTATCTCTGGTACTGTCTGTGACTTAAGGCACAAGGCTTTTGACTACCTTGGTGGCGGCAGAGTCATTGTGTGGCCTGCAATCATTGCGGCCTTGGTGATAGGTTCAATAATGCCATCATCGCGACGAAGCCATCGCGACCTTGGTGTGTGGCTTGCCTGCGAACCCGCGCAACCTGATTCGACAGCGCCAAAGTTGCTGCCGACGTTCCGGCGCCCAAAGGTCGTTTGCGCCGTGGTTGAAGTGAAGTCAGAGTTGGTTGTTGCTCTGCGTTATCAGGTCATTCTATATCGTATCAAGACATCGAGATCCGGCACAGGTCAGAGGTGCCCGTATGGGGTTTTACGTACCGTGATATTACATATGTGTCGGATGAACTGCACTAGACCACTTATGGGGGTTTAGAGCATCTATACCCATCAATACTTGTTCGCGTCTCCAATTTAGCATCCGATCCAATGAAGGAAAGGAAGTTCCCAGGCAATACCACGGGGAGGTTAGGAGTCCGACTTCATTGCCCAAAGAAATAGTGATAGGCTCACCGGGGCCATAGCGGAAAGAGGTGGGGAGAAAGGCGATCATGGCTCGCCGGGGCCGGGGAGGAAGAGGTGGGGAGAAAGACGATCATGGCTCGCCGGGGCCGGGGAGGAAGAGGTGGGGAGAAAGACGATCATGGCTCGCCGGGGCCGGGGAGGAAGAGGTGGGGAGAAAGGCGATCATGGCTCGCCGGGGCCGGGGAGAAAGAGGTATGGATGTTAAGCGTTTACAGCACGCGGGACTGAAGTCGGGGAACTCGCCTGCATCAGGATGTGGCAGTTGAAATCCCTTGCCTCAGCCAGAACAAACAATTGTAACCAAAACAAAAGGAGGAGAGGAGGAGGAGTGGTTTTTTTTTTTTTTCTCTTTTCAGGCTTTTCATGGGTTTTTTTTTGGGGGGGGGGGGGGGGGGTATGTTGGTTTTTTCATGAGGAATTCTCCCGAAAGAGAACTCATACAGAAGTTAGCGACGTTGACCTTGGCCCTTGACCGAAGCGAGAGGAACGAGAAACGGATTGACAGGCTTCTTTTCCTTGGCTTCAGCTCTCTGCGGGCCACGGTTCTGCTTAGGCTGTCTGGGCTGCTGCTTGCGCTGCTGACCCTTCGGCTTCGGCTTCTCCGCGCCCTTCAGCTGTTGCTTCTGGTTTTCAGCCTTGCCAACCTTCTTCTCACCACCGCGATGGGGTAAGGCCTTGGTCTCGGTCTTGGCCTTGCTGTTCTTAGAACGCTGACGCTTTTGAGAAGACTCTCCAGCGAACGGGTTCTTAGGACGGCCATCAGAGCAAGAAGGGTGGTGGGAGCCACACTTCGCACTGATAAAAGGGTTTTGAAAAGCCTGAGAAGAAAAGAAAGAAGAGGGCTCCTCATCTAGATCCATCTCAGAGGGGAGGGTCTGAGGTGGAGAGATGGAGAGGGAAGAGAAGGAGAGAGAATAGGCGACAGGATCGTCAAGCTCCATCTCGTAAGAGAAGGGAGAGTAAGAGTAAGGAGTAGAGAAAGACATTATGTGTGTGTTGGTCGCAATTGTTTGTTTGTTCTGGTGTTTGAGGCAAGGAGATTGTCAACGTACCTGAATGCAAAGCTCGATGGGGGGGAAAGAGAAGAAGAAAAGAAGGAGGGGTGCCCGGGGAAAAGAATTTATAGGTGTTCAGGAGACCATAGAGGTGCCGCCTCATGAGAACCGTAGAAAGCAGCATGATGGTCGAGATGATTGACTTTAAGGATACCGGGTCAGAATAACCGTCTAACAGCCATGTTGATACTGAGGTGAGGGTCAAGAGAACGCCACATTGGGCCTATTGAACCTTCTCAAAGTTGGAACTGCCAATAGATCCCGGATACCACAAGACACAGCAGTATAATGACCCAACAAGGCTGTGGAGACTATCTGAATCTTGAAAAAAAAAAAAAAAAAAAAAAAAAGGCAGCGCGTGACACCAAGCGAATGATGTAGGTATCCCGGGACGACTATCAACTTTGTTTTGCCGAAGGTCAGGAGGCCAACACTGGCTCCCGGAGAATATTGGTCGAACTGAAGCTTAACACGGTGTCTTTCGGCATGACAATTGCAGCCCTCAAGACATTCGCGGAATATCCATCATTATAGCCGAAAAACTCACTGGGAGCTGCAGAAGGCCAGCGACATGCAATCAAGAATGCAGAGCAATTTGATGCAGCATGGAGACAATTAGCAGCAAGCAGGGATTCAACATGATCAACAGATGATGGATTTTATGACAGAAATGTATGATTTTTGGGTTTGACAAAAGTTCCTATTGAAGAACCATTGGTGTGATAAACCATGTGTGATCCCGCTTCGGGCTTCCGATGAGCGGCTGGATGACGGAAGTCGACTGTTTTCCCATTAATTGTATCTACAGGATCACGAATTGGTCAAATGAGGAAGAACCCCATCCGGCAATGGTATTGAGCCCGTCGCCTTACAGCAAGCACCGTTCTCATCGTTTCTTAACATGCCTGTTATTCGAGTCCATGACGCTGGATTAGGCGTGTGGGGCACCGTTCGGACCTGCATCGGCCGCGATCTTACATGAGCCCTAAAATAAAGTTCACTCACCCAGGACATTTGGAACCTTGATATGGGTCGATGTTGCCGGGACACCGACGGGAAAAAGAAATCTGCAAAATCTTCGCGCCCAAGGTTCTGATATGATTCTTCCTCTCAGAAATCTGGAGGGAAACATCGTCACATAGGTGAACGTGCAACAAATGGCCTTTGATGAGCCATTGCGTGAAACATGCGTTCGGAGCCTCTTCAAGTCGTCATTCTTTAGCTGATAGGGCGGTCCGGGTGAGTCTCGCCGATTCCGCTTACCCTCTACAATCCTGGGTGAGGCTGAGGTGAGGCGTATGTATTCACTTAGCACACATAGCAAGATCACTCTTTTGGTACCATCACTCATATCGAGTTAAGGCTTTTTTTTTTCTGTGTATAACAAAACTCAATGGTATAGGCTTGAACAAGGTGGTTCAATTGTTGCTATTGTTGTGGAAGATAATATGGCTTGTAAATCGTGGGTATGGAAGAGGGTGGCCGTGGTGGATCATCAGACAAACGACATCGGACCAGCCCCGCTGGTCCCCCAGCTATCAAAGTTGGTTTATTGTAGCGTAGACACACACGCTCTTAGCCGCAGACAACAGTGCCGGTCGAGCCACCAGATTTACAGCTACCGACACCAAAACCTGAGAAAGAACGTCCGACTGGGAAGTCTTTATTGTCGTCACACCCGCGCCCTATATTAGCATTGCTACCGGTGTCGCACTACAAGATATTCTTTAGTTGCCCATATTAGGTTCACAAGAGGACACAGGAGCTTACGCAAAAAGTAGTTCCGGGGCAGGATTTATTGGGATCGTCTATTGGGTTACCACAGCAAAGGTCTCCACCAGGAATGCCTTGAGTGGCAGCCAGGCCGGCCAGAAGAGACAGAGAGGCAAAAAAGATGGTTAAGGCGTGCATCGTGGCAGTATTCAAGGAGTAATAATAATGTATCAAATATGACCGGTATCAGGGTGAAGAGAATGAAGATGAGCTGACAGCTAGCACCTTTGTGAGGGAGACTGTACTTATTTATACATGCACTTTGGTTGGCTAGTCATGCGTTACCCCTACTGCCTATCCACTAGTTTCATCTTGCTACATATATACTAAATATGAAATGGCTATGCACCTTCTATAATATTATAGGACCAGTGTGTTATATGTTAGTATAGAGTAGTCGCTCTCAACTATAAGCAGTCTAGTGCAGTTCACGCACTATTTATAGTATGTCACGAAACGCAAGAACCTTATACGCAGCACCTTTGACCTGGCCTATATTCCGATCTTTTCATACGTAGAGAACTTCTGATAACTGACACAGTCCTTCTGGTAGCCGATTCTTATTAGAAAATGCAAATTGGCTGTGGGAGCTCTTGGGCAGTAGCGCTAGAGCGAAGTGAAGAGATGCAGTGCAGGGCGGAAAGATTGAATAAAGCTGAACGGCCATGTCAACTCAAAGGGGTAAGCCTTAAGAGAGATTTGAATGCGGCACCCTTAGAACAAAGCGCCATTGCGTGGGTAATGCCAGGTTGGTGAGGTAGCAGACTGAATATACCTCCTGCCATGTTCTCAATTCCGAATAGTTATTGGCCGAAGGGGAACTCACTCCTCCATGATTTCATAGGCGTTGGAAAGACTCGGTTTTGTGCCGGCAAAAATTGGAATATTCCAACTGACTGCCTATGACTCGTACGTTCCTAAGCACTCCAGGATGGTGCATATTTCAGCCAGTGATTCACGAGATAGGACCAGAATGCAGCCTCTTTCATCGGAATCACGTATACCGTACCATTTATCCCAAGTAGTTCCACCTTTATTGAACTTTGATAGATAGGTCCTCCTGTCTGCTATCTTTCTTTTGTGTATATCGATTGATGTTCCGGTCAGAAGCATGGCGACGACGAATGATGCTTCCGACACTACGGCTGGAATAAACCCCAGCATATGGGCATGGAGCATCGGAAGCCAGTCTGCCCCTCTCAACCTCTTCCCAGTCATGAGCGGGCTGCTTTCAATTTGGACAAGATGAATTGATTTGCCGCGTCGCCGTTCGTTTGGACGTAGCTGAGGTGGACCTGCAAGTTGCGGCCACCGTCGCAAAACGGGTCCCCAGTATTACAAAAGGACACCATCTTGTTAGCAACAGCATTGCAGCCGGCGGTTCGCGTTCTCGGGAAGAGCTGTTTTTTCAAGGTCAAGGTCGGTTCTTGGTATACAGAAAGGGCATTGGTAGTATAGCTTACACCGTTATTTTGGCTAGTTCCTTGGTTGTAGGGCTGTCCAGTGACGTGACTCGGATCTCCCATGAGCAGGACGGCAGCGACTGTAAAAGTTTTTAGCCACGACAGCCAGGCGCTCTAAGTAACGATGAATATACCCTTGGCAGCAACCTCTGCCGATTGCGGTTGCGTGGCAGTAAAGCCGCTTTCACTTGTTCCACACATAACATCGCCAGTAACCTGTGCTCCCTACAGGGTAATATGTCAGGTTTTGATCCATTGGGGGGTTGGATTAGAAGTTCATTAACTTACCTGCGAATATCCCATCAGAACCATCTTTGTATCGGGGCATCTCGCCGCATAGTCCTGCACCAGTTTCGTCATGGCCTTGACGCCGGCCTCCTCGGATGGGTTGTAAGGGTTTAGTTCGGCTGGGTAGTCCACCGCCTCAATGTCGGATCCGGGGATCTGTCCTTGGATGTTGGTCGCGATCTCGCCAATGACTCCTGTCCCTGGTTTCTCGGTACTGGCCCGGCAAACAATAATGTGCACACCCGTTGCGCAGGCCTTTGTCTGTCGCTCGACAATATTGGCACTGCCCTGCAGGGCGCTAAGGAAGCCTAGCGCGGCGACGGGCGAAGGAACCATATTGGCAGAATGGCTTGGGAACCACTGCAAACGATAGAAGGCAGTAATTTCGGCACAGATGTTACGCTAGCCTGGAGCAAGATAAGATGGCTGGATAAACCGCTTGGAGATGGGATGGGGAAGGCGACGCTACATGTTTATATGTTAGTTGCGGTGGCAGCCGCCGAATCTTCTCTTTGCTACGGCAATAACACAGACTGAGCCAACTAAGCCAACACTTTTCCGGCTCTTTGGGCAGAAACTGTACGAGGCTTGGATGAGATGGCTGCGTAATTGGTCAATGGCCTGCATGTTGCGACTTTATCTCACAATAGCTTCTGATCTAGCAGGGCAGCCCTGGGCTGTGTGAGGCCATCTCAAGATGGAAAAGCAAAAAGCGGGATCCTCAAACAAGACTGTTCGGTTTCTTAGCCGAACACTCGACTAGGCGAACAATGTGGGAAAAACGCTGTACAAGTGTCGAGCGTCCTGTGTTTCACATCTTGGGGTCAATCGTGAGCTAGAATTCAAACTTCAAGGCTGATACTGACTTAGATATTCACACCATATATAGAGGTACCCGGACTCCCCGCGTCTGATTAGCGTCATAGTTTACGGTCCAGTATGCGGGGTTCCTAGCAGAGGATGATGGTTAAAGGCAAAAGGGCGAAGTCCTTGGAGATGGGCTCGGGTTGTCAACTCAGCCGGCATAGAGAGCCGGCAAAATTGAGATGCGATTGGTTAAATTCAATTAATTACGCGACGGCCACGTTATCCCTGTAGCCGGGATGGTGTTCATCCCAACTTCTCGCATTAATAATTGCTGTCCTCCAGCAGGGCCAAAGCGACGCACCAGGACATCCGGGCAGCCAGATACATATCAATCCACATTGATAGCCACTAAGAAGTTCAAGACTCTATGATCTTTCAATCGTGAGGCTGCCTGCGTGTGATCTGGTCTGGGATCACCCACCACTACATCTAGCCTGGTGACCAATCCAGAGCCCCAGCCTTTCCTGGGTTGTTGCCGTTTTCTCGGGGCTTTCCAGAGGTTTAAGAAACTCGGATCTTTATCAGCCACTTTGTACTCCGGGTTTTGAGTCCAAGGATGAAAATTTAGGGTAGCAAGGCCAAACTGGCAAACACTGGGCCAGAGATGGCAACAAAAGACCTCTGAAAAAGACATAAATTAACAGAACTTGTGAGAAACCTAAGCAGTAGATAGTTAGCATAATTCCAATGGATTCTTATAACCCAACAAGCTACAGGCAACGTTAGCCCCACTAAGCAGAAGCGTAGGCAGCACAGCCTTTGTACTAGCAGGACAACCAGCATTATTATATAAATAACTCCCTAGAAGGAAGAACTATAACTAGTACAAGTTATATAATAATAAGAAGGACTAACAAGTAGTAAGTGCTCTAGGTAAAGGACTAACTAGTTAAGGTTACTTTATAGTAAAGAACTAACAGAGGGCTATTACTTTGTAATATACTAATAGAGTTATAGACTTATATACAAGATAAACTTAGATATACTTAAGAATAGTCTTTTGTACCGGAGGCTCCGATTTGCTGCTTCTGAAGAGCCCTGAAGAGCCGTATAGAAACAAATAGATTATTGAGAAATATATGATATATAGTGGCTGGAAGTAAGGCAACTAGTGTTGTAACAACTCGTTGCGTTGGCGTAAGGGTTTGCTTTCCGACTCTGTTACCGGGTGCCGGCAGAGCCTGCGGGACTAGCCCGTAAGGGCCCTTCCTGTGTACGTGCTATAGCCATCGGAGACAGTAGCCCGATTGGGCAAGTATTCAGATCTTACAGCCGGTTGGGATTGGTTTCGTCGGTATAGTTGTTACCTCCAGAGACCGGCCGGTAAAACGGACCATGGCCTCATCAACTGTTAGTTCCGAGCCGGGAATATAATAGAAGGAATCGCCGGTTTCCTGTATGTGAACTAACTCAACTACCCTACTTCCGGCTACCCCCCACATCCGGCCCATCATCACCACCACCATCACCACCACTATCACCACTTATTTTACCACCTCTGCCGCCTACCCATATACAACTTCTGGCCTCGCTAGGTAATTCAGATGCGCTAGATTTATCTAGACTATCTATATTACTAATATCCAGGGTTTACGCCTACTAGATATTATATATAGTAGTAAAGGTACTATTAGGTAATAAGGGGACCTTTTTCCTCTTGTGTTACTATAGGTTATCTAACTTACCTTTTAGCTAGTAGACCTTTTACTTTAGAAATATATTTCTAAATACTTACTTATTATACTTTTTTTATATCTTTTTAAATAAGTAATAAATAATATAAGTATTTAACTTATTTTTTACTAACTAGTTTAACTAGTATAATAAATATTATAATTTAGTAAACTAATAAAAGGTTAACTATAGGATAATAAATATAGTTTTATTTTATTATTAGCTACTAGGCTAACTAGTCTAGCTAGTTTATTAGTCCTTAGTAACTATAAGGTTAAATAAAGGCTACTATATATATATTAGCTATAGTCTAGCTAACTTTTAGCTACTTCTAATATTCTAGACTATTATAGCTATATTTTTAGCCTTTATATAATAGGCTAAAAATACCCTTTTATTAGTAATAGTTAAATTATTAACCTAGTTATTTAAATATTTAACCTCCCTTTAATAAGTATACTTTAATAGGCTAAAGACTAATATATTTAGTAGCTAAAGGATAATAAAAAAGTATAGTAGTAAATATAGTAAATATATCTAGTTCTAGAAGTATTCTTATATAAAGTCTATTAATATATAGCTATAATACTTATCTAGAATTAGTAGTTTAGCCTCCTTTATCTAGGTGCCTAAAATAAAGACTTTCTTTAGCTACTTAAAGGTAGTCTTCTTAGTTATCTAGCTATTATTTATATATATAAAGTACTATCTTTTATATTTAAATAAGTTAAATAAAAACTACTAGGCCTAGACTAATTTACTTTTATATATAACTAGTAGGTATAAGGACCTTTTATTAGTAGCTATATACTTAATAATAAAGATCTATACCTAGGATCCTAGCTATTTTTTTTAAATATACTATAATACTATAAAGCCTAGTACTAGCCTATTAGATCTTTTACTTTTTATAATACTAGTCTTATCTATATTCTATTAGTTAAATAAATAAATTCCTTAGATAGTAAAAATACTAGTTAAAAGCTAAAAAAACCTTTAGATAACCTTAAAAGAATAAGCCTTTTATTACTAAGTATTAATTACTTTAGATTAATAGGTCTTAATTAGTAAGTTTTTATAATAGTACTAGTAAAGAGAAGTAATAATTAAAATATAGGTCCTATATTATTTAGAAGCTAATTCTTAACCTAGCTATTACTAGCCTTTTACTAAGGGGTTAGTACCTTTTTAACATTATATTTATTTAGCTCTACTAGGTAAAACACTTACTAAACTATATTAGGAATAATATTCCTTTAACCTACTAGGTCTACCTAGGACTTTAGGGTAATTACCTATTGTCTTATAATAATTATATTTTCCTCTTATATAATTATCCTAGTTATACTATACTAGCTTTACTTTAGTATATCCTTAAAAAGGTTTAGTTAGCCTATTAGCTATCTATAGGGCCCTTTATACTCCTTCTTAAAGCTACTTCTCTAAGCTTTACTTTTCTATTATTTATTTACTTTTATAAACTTTAATTTTTTTTTATTATAGCCTTTTATTAAGTTCTTATACTATTATTACTACTTTTTTTTTCTTTTGCTAGTGTTTTATTAGATTATTAATTTATTTTTCTTTTTTTTTTAGATTTTTAATAACTAATTTTTAATAAATAATAACTAATATAATAGTAAGACTTAGCTAATTCCTTAGATTATAAAAGAGAAATTTATAGTGCACTAGCGCTAATCCTTTAATAACTTATCTTAATTAAGCTATTTATAATTAGGCTATATATTAAGAGTAATTAGCTAGACTTTACTACACTTAAGCTAATATTACTATAACTTACTTCTTTTTATTAGTAATTAACTAGCTATTTTAATATATTTATATTCTAATAAGCCTACTAAACTACTTATAAGGTAAACCCTTTTATTAAAAATAGTAAATATAAAAATACTACTAATAAATATAACTCTTTATTTTTTAATAGTTTTAGATTAATTTATTACTTATTAAAATATAATAATAATATAAATAGTAACTAAAGCAAAAGTAACTTCTATTATCCTTCTCCCCTTAGTCTTAACTAGTGTTCTCTTAGCTCTTTACTATTTATTATACCCTAGGACTATAACTTTACCTTACTAGGTTCCTAGGGCTTTAATAATAAGTTTTATAACACTAAGGATAAAATTAATATAAATAATCCTAATAATAAGGTTACCTAACTCCCTAATCCTCCTAGTAATAACTTACTAAATAAGATCTAAATCTCTAATCCTTTTCTAAAAAGACTAGTTTTATTATATTAGCCTTATATATATTATATTTATACTACTATTAAAAAGTAAAAGGCTAAGTATACTTTTACTAATATTCTCTTAATCCTAGACTATTAATTTACTTTAAATAGTAGTACTAGATATATATAATATACTACTTATACTAATAGCTATATACTAATACCTAGGTTTTTTTCTTTATTTAGTAGGCTTTTACTAATATTTATTTATCTAGTGTACTACTATAATCCTAGGTAATTACTAAGACACTATAAATATTTTTATAGTACTAAGTACTTTAATTTAGGCTAATAAGTTTATAGCTATTTATAAGCCTATCTTTACTATTTTAGTAACTTTCCTAGATAACTTAGCTACTTTAAATATTTAGTACTAAAAGGCTTAGTACTAGCTAGTATTAAAAAATCTTTCTTATATTTTTTTTTCTATATTTTACTAGGCTTTTACTAACTTATTACTATAGGATAACTTTTTTAAGGTTAAGAATACCTTTATTACTTACTATAAACTAGTGTCTAAACACTATAATTAGATCTACTATAGGCGCTTTAATTTACTTTTACTTTATATAGTAAGTGTTACTTTTTTACTTATAAAACCTTATAAATATTTACTAATTATTAATAAAGACTACTAAAATAACCTTTGCCTTCTTCTAGGTAATTAAGGCTATATTATATAGTAAATATATAAGCGTAAAGTATATAATAATATAGTTTATATTATCTATAATAAGGCTAAAAAACTTATTACTTATTATCTTTTTACTAAGACCTTAGCTATAATTTACTCTTAAATTAAGGATTTTAATTATAGTTTATAGTAGTACTAGATATACCTTAAGTATACTACTTCTTAGGTTTCTTATTTTATTTTTTAAGTTAGGTTTCTAGGCTAATTTAGGTTTAGTTATTTTTATTTAAGTATACCCCTTAGGTACTATATTATTAGGCCTATTAGTTCTTCTAGATTTACTTAAGATTTAGCTTTATTATTACCTAGTAGTAATTAATTTTTATACTTTTAGTTCTTTTTTACTTAGCTTTCTTTATATTCTTTTATTACTTCTTATACTAATTCTATATTATTACTACTAACCTATAAGTTATACTTAGATAACTAGCTTATTTACTTAAGTAGATAGAATATTTCTTTCTTTATAATATAGTAGTTAATAATATAGTCTAGTTCTTACTCTAGATTATCTTCCTCTAGGTTAAAGAATAGTAGGCTTTAGTTACTTTATAGCCTTTCTCTCTAAGGCTCTAATAAGCTAATATAGAAAACGTTATATATTTATAAGTACTTTTTAGGTAACACTAGGTAATAAGCTTACTTACCTATAGCCTATATTACCTAAAATAGTCTAATAAACTTAAGTACTAATTTATACTATATAGCTTTAAACTATAAGTTCTTTATAGATAATAAGACTAAATCTCTTTATTTAAATATTATAGGTTTATAATATTTATTATAGCTTTTTACTTACCTTTTAATAGCTTATTACTATACTTATACTAAATCTAGCTATAACTTATATAACTTCTCTAGGTAATCTTAGACACCTTATACCTCTTTCTCTTAAATCTTTATTATAAGACAAGTGCCTTATATAGTAGATAAACAGGTAAAATATAAGATTACTCTATTAGTATATATCTAGGTATATACCTAGAGATATATATCCTATTACCTATTTCCTCTTATAAGGAAGGGCAACCTTAATAGATAACTTATATATATACCTAGCTTTTATCCTATGTTATTTATTTAGCTCTTTATTATTACTTACCTTGTTTTATTACTCTACTATTATACTTTACCTTTACACTATATTACTTTATATTACTTATTATAGCCTTACTTTTCCTATTAGATCTATAATAGCTAGTAAAAAGACTATATTAAGTAGTAGTATAACTACCTTAATCTATACCTTTAAAATTTTTTTTTACTAAGATATAGTAAAAATACCCCTTTACTTTAATAAGAACTAGCTTATAGAAATAGTATACTAAGGCTAATATAACTAGGCTAAATTACTAATATATAGTATATATATATATAGCTTTAGTAAAATCTAAACTAT
>NW_026850691.1:0-68568 GCF_030913465.1 Colletotrichum navitas
ATTATAAAAGAAGAAAGGTGAGTGTTGGAATATCAATACTGATGATTGTACAACACCTAGTTAGTCAACTATAAATAGTTCATGATTTAAGGTCAAAGGGCATAGACTAGTTATTTAGCCCTCAGTTATATCAAGAGGGGATTATACCTTTTAGTTAGCCAGAATAACTTAAGTTATACTTAAGCAGTATATAACTGCTTTGTACGACAATAGTAGAGTAGACCTGTTTAGTTACCTAATAAGAAGTTGATTTACCCCTACGTTTTACCAAGTACATGCATGTACAAAGCCTATTTAACACTTACTATATTATTTAAGAAGAAAACAGAAACAGAAGTCTATAGTAACACTAGCTATAGTAGGACGCTAGCTAACTAATAATAGTTAACTACTATATTCCTAGACCTTAAGATCTAACGCTGCGCTTAACCGCTTATAGTAAGAGGCATTAGAATAGACTACTACTTTACTATAGAGTATACTATCTTTCTATTTTACTTTAAAGGTATATTAAACAGTATTAACACCTATATACACTTTAATTATAAGGTTTCCTTAGTTAAAGGACTATAGGCTAAGGTCCTTGTTAGTACTAATATCCTTATAGTAGAAAAAGTTAACTTTAAACTGTTAAAGTCTATAGCCTATGTTAATTCCTATAAAATAATAATCCTTATTATATATAAAGCATAGATAAGACTACTAGTCTATATAGTAGTCTACACTATATTAACTATAACACTACCTTTCTACACTATAACCCTCCTACTAATTACTTATTATATACAAGACACTTAGGAGGATCTACTTTTTAAACCTATAGCCTACTACTAGTTTACTATATACGCCTTAATAGTAGATGTAGGCATAATATATATTATTATAACTAACAACAGTAATAAACTAATCTTTATACCTAGGAACACTAGAGTTAGCATAGTAAACTTAGTTAATAATATAGCTTACTACTAGAATATTAAGTAGGACAAGAGCGTATTTATAACCTTTAAAGACACTATAAGCCCTACGCTAGCCTATAACAAAGTAATAAGCTTTAAGCTAATTAAAGTTATAAATAAAACAAAGACTTATAAGCACCTAAAAGATATAACTATCTATAAGTTAGACAAGAGGGCAGTAACAGTATTTACTAAACTACTTAATAACTACCTTAATATATTTAAAGACAAGGGTTTTACTAATATACCTTCTAACTAATAGATAAAGATTACACTTAAGCTAGGCTAGAAAGAATAGCTACCTAAGACCTAAAAGATCTATAATCTAGGTTAAGTAGAGAGGTAAGTTATATAGGATATAGTTAATAAACTTATCTCCTAAAACTAACTATATAGAACTATTAAATAAGTCCTTTTTTTCTTCCTAGTGTTTATTATCTAGTGTAAAGTTAATAGTAAACAAAAAGGTTATATAGTAGTAGATATCTAAGCACTAAACAAGATTACTTTACCTAACAGCTATATAATTTATTCTTAGGATAACATCTTTAATGTAGTAAAGAACAAGAAATATATCTTAGTTATAGACACTAGCTTCTTTTACTACTAATAGAGAATACACCTAGAAATAGATTAGGCGTTTACTATTACTATGCCTAAAAAATAATACACCTTTAACTATATTATTATAGGCTACAAGAACAGCAATATATATATCTAACGTTAAATAGACGTTCTCTTTAAGGGCATAAATATACTTTACTACTACAATAATATTATAGTTATATTAGACACTATTAAAGAGCACTTATATAACTTATAGATTACCTTTAACTAACTGTATAATAAGAATATTAGCCTTAGGCTAGCTAAGACATTTATTAGTTTCTTAGGTATAGTAGTGCTTAGATAACATATTAATATAATAGGCCTTACTATAGTAGCTAAAAAACTTAATATAATTAAGAGACTTAAGTGCCTAACTATACTATAAGACTTAAAAATATTTATTAGGTTAGCAGGATACTTATATAATAATATACTAAACTACTCTAAGATTATAGTACTACTAGAGTAGTATAAGATAAAACTACTAAAACTAAGGATAAATAAAGTAGGTGAATAAATTATAGGTAAAGATCTAGGACATAAGAAATAGACAACAACAGTTAAGCTTAAACCTATAAATTAAGAATAAATAGCTTTTATAAGAACACAAGACATACTACTTAAATATATAACTCTATAGTATTTTAATTATAATAGATAATTATTTATTAACTTTAACGTTATAGCTATAGGAATTAGAGTAATAGTTTACTATATTAAGCCTAAGACACTTACTACCCTACTTATAGACCTTAATAAATTAATTATAAACCTACTAACTATAGTACTTTAACCTATTGCCTACCTGTTGTATATACTATTAAAAGTAGAACAAAGGTACTAGCTAACAGAAATAGAAACACTTAGTTTTATTTAGGCCCTAAAGAAGTATAAGCACTAGATCCTTATGTCTTAACTACTAACTATAGTTATTATAGATTACTATACTATTATTAGTATACTCTAATAGATAGATATAGCTAACTTAATAGTAAGAAGCGTAGATAATAAGAAACTAGTATAAGCTATAGAATACATAAGCTAATTTAATCTAATAGCACTATATTACCCTAGAAGAAACTATATAGTGCTAGACACTCTGTTATAACTACTAGTAGCACTAGGATAAAATAAGCTAGAACCTACCTACAGTAGACTAGACGTACTACTAGATAATATTATAGAAGACTAGGTAATATAGGCATAGGTAAGCTCTATATTCCTTATAGATAATAACTTATAGGTAATAGACACTGCTAATAAATTAAAAAGCATAACTATATAAGACAGTTATAGTATATTACTGTTAGAAATTAATCTAGAGTTTAAATAAAAGATAATAAAAGGATATTACACTAACCTTGTCTTTAAGCTTACTATTAAGACTATCTATAATAATAACCTATTAGCACTAGAGAACTAAGCTAAACTACTATTTTACCTACGTAATAGCCTACTATAGAAGAAAACACTAGGTATATAAGACAGACTATATATACTATAAGTCTATGTCCTAGACATCTTTACTATAGTTTATAGGTAAAACTATATTAGCTATAAGAAGTACTATAATATACTAGCTAGCTACTATATTCTATATATAATGTAACTCCTAAAATAATACCTTATAAGATACTCTAAATATACTATATATAAAAAGAAGATATATAAACTATATAGAAATATATAACTAATTATACTTCTACTTTACCTCTACTACACTATTATAATTAACTTTATTCTAGCTTTACTAACTATATTAGAAGAATAAAACTATATAATATCTATTATAGACAAGTTCTCTAAACAAGTAAGTTTAGTGCTAGGAAAGATAAATTAGACAGTAGTATAATAGGTAGATAAACTAGTTAATAACCTCTTATAAACTAACTAGGGACTACCTAAAATTATCCTTAGTAATAGAGACCCTAAGTTCTTATCTAAGTTATAGAAGGCAGTATAGTAAAAGATAGGTATAATACTACTATACTTAATAGCCTACTACCTATAAACTAATAGACAGAGTAAATAAATAAACCTTATAGTAAAATTAGCGCTAAGAATATATATCTTAGTAATAGACAACCTAGTGTAATAGCTAAAAGTACTACTAAGACTATAATTTAAAATTAATAACACTAAGGCAGCTATAATAAACTCTACGCCTAACAAAGTAGTTATAGGCTTTATACCTAACAATATTACAGTACTACTCTAAGGAGGTTACTAATGGCTTACTAAAGGGCTAATAGTGTAACTATAAGCCTATAATATAATTACTATTATAGCAGTTAGAACAAAGTCTTACTACAACAGGAAACAGCTTGCTAAATTCTTCTAGGTTAGCTAACAAGTAATATTAAGGTTATATAAAGGCTACTTAACTCCTTAAGTAACACTTCTAGGATATAAACTAGGATAATAGTTCTTAGGACTATTTATAATTATAGAGCAAGTAGGCTATCTAGCCTATAGACTATAACTACTAGTATATATAAAGATTTATAATATAATATTAGTAGATTATCTTAAACCTATACTACCCTTAGATATTATAAGAAACCTACTACCTACTATAGACTTACTTATTATAAATAACACACTAAGATAAATAATTACTTTAAGAACTATATAATCTAGTAAAAAATAATACCTAGTAAAGATTATTAGACTAGGCAGTAAATACTAACGTTAGTTAACTACCTTATAGATAATACCCTAGATCTAGGACCTTATAAAAAAAGACTAAACGCTTTTACTTTAATAAAGTATACCTTTCTTATAGATCTACCCTTTTTTCCTTATCTACCTATAATTAGAATAATAATATCTTCTCTTCTACTAATAATATCTCTTCTCTTTTCTTTTTACTATAACTATTATTAGCTTTTACTATAAAAACTATTACTAGTTAGCCTTACTATACTATCTTATTAACTACCTACTTATAGACACTTTACCTCTTAATAGATCCCTTATTACTATATTATAGATCTTTTACTACTATATTCTTATAATAGCTAACTATACTCCTATTACTAAGACCTAGAAGAATAAGATCCTTAACAAGAAGAAGAACTTTAAGTTCCTAATTCCTACTAACTACTAGTATATAGAGATTTAGAACGCTACACTTTAATATATAGTTAAAGCCTTTAATTATAATAAAGTAAACATTATTTATAGTATTAAGTTAAAGTATTATATTATTAGAGAAATAGGAAAAAAATTACTTTACTTTGCTGCCTATAGTAAAGCCTTATCCTACCTAATAGTACATTATATATAATCTAAACTAGATACTAATAATACACCTAACCTTAATAATATAATTACTACCTACTTCTTTTATAATTAGGACCTACCTAACTAATAAAGTAACTTTACTTAGACAGCTGTCTAGGTTGCCTTACTTAACTACTATACTAACACTAATAAACTTAACTATAAAAAGCTTAAAACTAAACTTATAGCTGTTAGTTTTACTTTACTTAAGAGTAACTTAAGCTAAAAGAAACAGAAAAACAAAGGCACTATAGTTAAGTACACACTAAAGAAGGCGCACAGAGACATACTGCTGTACAACTCTAAGTCTAAGGACAATAACAAAGGCAAAGGTAAACTTTACCCTAAGTATTTCTTTAAGCTTATTAAAGCTAATATTACTAATAATAACACTACTATTAGGAAAAAGGTAATCTAGCTACTTTATAACCTACTTAATAAGCATAACTACACTATATACTTTAAGAAAGAATTAGAGATCCTAGAACACTATAACAACATAGTTAAGAGAATTTACACTATAAAGAACATTAAATATAACATTAACTCTACTATTACCTACACTAAAGAGAAAGCTATAAAGCTATAAGCAGCTAACAAGGCTATAGCACAGGAGAAAGCTATAGAGCTATAGGCAGCTAGTAAGGCTATAGCACAGCAGAAAGCTAAAGAACTATAGGCAGCTAGCAAGGCTATAGCACAGGAGAAGGCTACAGAGCCATAGGCAGCTAATAATACTACAATAAACTATAACCTAGGCACTAATAACTACATTAATATAGCTCTTTAGGCTTACTAAAGCCATTAGAACCCCAGCGTAGACGATGTGGCTACAATAGTGCTATAACTTTTGCACCTTATAGGAATTAATCTAATAACACTTGTTAATAATCTTAGTAACAAAAGCTCTAAAGGTAATTTAGACAACTATAACACCCTAGGCACTACTAACTTACTTATTAAGAGTAATAACATTGTTAGCACTATACTCCTAGCTAACAAAAGTAATACCTCTCCTTGCACTAACAAAAGTGTGTTAAGTAGCCTCTAATATAATATAACCAGCTACACTTAAACTAGCCACACTACTAGAGACAACAATATAGCTAATAACACCTAGAATAGCTATACTACTAGAGGCCTTGACTTTAAGAACACTATTAATCTAGTAGACCTCACTATTAACCTATCTAACTTTATTAATTGCAACAGCGGCAACGTTATCCCTGAGATATAACTACAGGATCACTAACTACATCAGGGCCACTAACTGCATTTTGGTAAAGAATAAGCGAATAAGAACTCAGGAAGAATTCAGGTGAATTAGCATTTTAAGAGGGGGGAATACATTTTTCAAGAGGGGGGAGGTTGCCACAGGCACAATACCCACACACTACCTACACAGGTACTCTCTAGATACATACCCTTAGGGGTATTTAACCCACTACATAGGTACAGCATAGTTAGATAGAATCAACCTTGATCATACACACACATGTTGACCCACCTTTGGTGAGCCCTGCCACTTTCTGAGCCCAATAAATAAGCAAGCACCTTTGAACACCGCACAATCTTAGCTGACCCCTCAACATTGCGACACGCGGATGCACACCCTTGCAGGGGCATACTTGACTAGACTTGCGGATGATGACCTTTAGGTCGTCCGTATTACCGATACATGGTCTACCGCCACTCTCGGTTGATGCTGCCAAGATGCCGCTTGATCATTCATCGACTGGGCAGACGTGGCAGGGCGTCACAGACCCTAAGCTCCGTAGGCAGCTCCAAAACCGCGAGAATCAGAGACTAAGCCGTAAGTCAGCCACATCTATTCCTGTTTGGTTGAACTATGAAACTATCGCATGTCTTGCAGGAAAAAGAAAAGCTGCACAGCGGGAAGCCACGAGACAGGCTCTCGCGGCCCGTCGCGCTAAGACCGCAGCAGGACCCAGACCAATTCTGCCAAAGCCGACAGGAGTCCAGCCACACGATACCGACCAGCCAAAACCCACGGCTCAGCAAAATCCTGAGATTCTCCGGGCGGGAGAAGGTGAAACTGCCGTGTGCCACCATACACATCAAGTGGAAAGTCAGCAGGTACTTCCCGCGCAAACATCACCTCCGAGAGTGATCAGTGCTTTCTTTGCAGCACACCCCGATCTGATGGATGCTCATACTCTTAGAGCCTTTCATTACAGTAAGTTCACGCGATAGTACAGCTAAGAAGGGAGGCTGTTGATCAGTGTATTCTAGCCGTCACCGAACTGTTACCTTCTTCAGGTATCCAAACGGCTGCCAGGGAGCCTCTTCATGCCGCGCTTTATCGTAGTGCGATGTCAGATCGGCTGACTTTCCTTTCCCTTGTAGCCGGAGGAGCATCTCGTCTCCGGTTCCTCACGAATTCCATCGAGGATAGCCGAGCCCGCTTCAAAGCTCAAAATCAGATCGCCCGCACAGTTCGTCAGCAACTCTCGGCCGGTATCACCACAATCTCTGACACTCTTGTATTCTCCCTCGTAACCATATCTATCGATCAAAATCCATACCTCCTATCATTAGCACCGGAAGATCGCTATGCTGGCGACTTCGAAACCCCAGTCAAATCTCTCGGAGGACTAATCTGGCTCGGCCTGATGAGCTATGAGCCCAACCTTCAAACTATGTGGATGCATCTTTTGAGGGCCAGGAATCCCTCGCTGAGTAATAAGGCGCCCGGACTTGCGGATAGCTTACAGTCCAGCGATATGTTGAGAGCTAGCGCGCTGTTACAAAAGCCCGACATGGAGATGCAGGAAGCCTACTGCTTACAGGAAGAAAAAGCAGCTGCCGCCCGACCTGACGCGAGTGAGGCGGATGCCTTCCATGTTGATGCACACTTCAAGAGTATTCTCCTTGACATTAAAGCGTGCTGCCGGCTTATCGACGCCTTTTTTGGGCACGTCCATCCCCTGTCCCCCGAAGCGAGCGAATTCGTTCAATTTCGGAACCTGATCCTCTACCGGCTCTTGTCGCTGCCACCCGGGGTGTCAGAGATTTGCCGTCTGACTGCGCTGGTCTTCAATTATGCTGTTCTGTACCCTTATCCAGACCCGCGCATCCTGTGGAAGCTGTGCCGCCAACTTGGCGCCATTCTTTCTGATCCGCAACAAACCACGAATGAAGATGCAGGCCTCCTGCTTTGGGCAGCTATGATTGGCGGCATCGCGGCGGCTCGCACCGTCGCCTATGACTCTTTCGTCAATAGTGTCAACAAATTCGCCGACCTGCTTGGGTTGGAGGACTGGCCCCAAACCGTGGCCCATCTGGAATCCTTCATTTGGCATGAGAGGGTTTGCGGGGCTGGTGGGAGGACTCTGTGGGCGCGGGCGCGGGCGTTGGCGTTGAGTAACAAAAGTTCCGGATACCTCTACTTGACGTCTCGGCCCAAAGCCATTATCGAGGAATGCTTCGATTGAGGAATCTGTTAACAGTGTCAAAAAAGAAGGTCAACAGACTTCATCTGATCCTGCATGGCGTCAATTGTACCCATTCACATAAACATTCTGTCACAATATATAAGCTACTATTACTGCCCACGTAACTAACGGTATTGTTTTGTTACGTGACACATTCTCATCTTTTGGCGTCACGGATTTTCAATTTGCCTTCTCTGAATGAGACAATGATTGGAATCATTTACAGTCACTCTGACCAGAGTACGGCAAGGCCAGTTGATCATCTATTAGATTAGCAAACCTCCGGTTTCCCATGTTCAATCGCCACTTTAGTTAGGGGTACCTGATCCTTCGCACAGCTGCTGGGGTGCTCACCTTCGGCATCTTGACCCAATACAGTGGTTGATGACAAGCCAAGACTATCGAACCCCCTGCATCCCAGTGCTTACTAGAGTAATTCTCACGGAGGATCAACTAATACACTTAATTCTTGCCAATTTAGTTCTGGCGTAGGAGCGGAGGATGGACTTTTGAAACTGCCTGCACTGAAAATGGAAGTCTGCGTGCCAGTCCAAAGGAGCACCGACGTGCGGCACGAAAATACCTAGAGCTTTTCTACCAGATACCAAATCTTGTTTGGGTATATAAGGCCATAACTTCAAGTAGCTTGTTAATAGGAGTCCTGTGTGTTTACTCAAAGCAACTCCATTGAAGCCTTCCTTTAACTCAAAATTCACTGAGCCGCATAAAGCATCAAGATGAAGGTTACGACCATTTTTTACGTGTTGGTTACCGGCTTTGCCGGTGTTAACGCTGTTAGTGTCAACGTGCACCCTGACACTATCAGAGGTCTTGTAAGCACAGTCGCAAACTGATATGCTCAGGTAAAGCCTGCCCCCTTGACCAGGGCTAATAGAGCAATAGGTTGAAGCCCGCTGCCACTGCGATGGTACATGCTGTGGTGGTAGTTGGTGTACGGACACTGACGCTGGACCCTGCTGCAACGGCGTTCCCTGCTAAGAGAAGATGAAAGGGGTTTCAAAAAGGATAACACACGAGAGTTCTCATGAAGTTTGGTGGTCACATGCGAGGGAGCGCCAATCATCATAGTTGCCAGTTCCATCAAACCAATTGATATCACATAATTCATAGAGTATCTTATTGAAACAAAACTCGCTAAAGCAGTTGTGCAATGTGGGCAAATCATTTGCTCAGGTATCCTCTGTGCTTTCACCCAGGTAAACTCTATCGATCTAGTGGTTGATTCTATAAGGGAATGGCATCAAGTGAAACATGGAGTTACAGGCGTGTAAATCCAGACACCAGACTAGACCGACTTCTTCCGTTGCGCCAGCCTTCTCATATGCAATCATGTCCTTGTTCACTGCTCCAAGTGACTTGACTGAGCAGTGCGCATACACCATGAGCTGCTTGAAATGCCATCCATCATTCAGTCGTCAGACTCTGTACATGCCTCCGGTTGCACTCGTTCCTCGGATAATTTCGGGTCCCTCAACGCAAAGGCGAAGCCGATCATCGGTATGCATATACACAATCCAGCAATGCACAGAAGCCTCTGAACAACCTTATAGCTGTCGATGATAGCATCTCGAATTTCTCCGCCAACAGGATAATGCTCAATGGTCGAGAATGGTGAGTTGTAAACAGCCTGGGCTAACGTCGAGTTGGGCTGGAAGGAAAGGTTGTGTTGCAACGTCGGAAAGAGAAGTTGTGTCCAAAGAGCACCTGACAAGCAGTTCCCCAAGGCACTACCGACATTGTAGATTGAAAGGTAGAGACTGGTGATAACAGCGACGTGCTCACGGTCAGCAGAAGCCTGGATAGACGCCTGAGTTGGGTATGCGAACAAGCCGCCCGCCAGGCCCATGGTTATCTGCGCGGCAATGATGCCTGATTGGGAGTCGGGGGTAGCGCCCCCGGGGTATAAAATAAGGATGCCGAACGATGCCGTAAAAATGCAAGCGCCTGCTATGATGATGCCTTTGAGTCTGCGGGTACTGTAGATGACAATGCCGATCAAAACGCCGCTGAAAACGCCGAAAAAAGAGAAAAATGACAAGATGCGGGTTGCCGTCTCGATGGAGAAATCGAATGCTACCACGAGCACGGTAAATAGATAGTTTCCTTGAGTCGACCACGCAAAGTTGAGAAGGCTTCGCACCGCCAAAGCCGACCAGACTCCGCGGTCCTTGAGGAGGCGGAAAGGTATGAGGGGAGCTTCGGCATAACGACTTTCCCAAAATATGAAGGCGGGAATGCATGACAGACCAAAAGCAAGGGGGGCGATGATCCCGAGGGACCTCCAATGGCTAGCGGTTCCTCCGGCCAGGGTGAGAGGCGCCAGAGTGAAGGAGAAGGCCGCGACGAGAATGGCAAGACCAATGGCATCCAGTTGGTGAAATAGGTCAACCGCTGCTCCCTTTGACTCAGAGTGGACCTCTAACTTCCGGGCACGTCGATCGACGAAGTATAGGCTCGTAAGTAGCGGAATGGAGCATACAGGTAGGATGATAGCCCACATTCCAATGCCCCATCTCCATGACATTACGCGCAGTACAGCAGCCGTTACGTTCCCACTAATCCACGTGTTGAAGACGAAAGGAATGGCCGGCATGTAGCTGAAGAATACCCGGGAGCGCATGGACGAGAAGTCGGCAACGAGAACCTCGAGAAGCAGGACGATGCAGGTCCACCCGATCTGATATAAGATGGCGCCTACGCAGAATAACTCTACGGAGGTTGCGCTGGCCTCCAGGGCTGTCCCGATAACATAGAAGAGAATCGACGCCGAAATGGTTTCGAACCGGCCGTAGATGTCGGCAACTTTGGCTGCGGTGGGCTGCGAGGCCACGGCGACGACGCTGCGCAGGAGGTTGATGGTCGAATGAGTCGAATGCAGGTTGAGGCTGGAAGTAGCGTAAGCTTGGAATGCGGATCGGACCTGACTGTCCAGGCCGTAGGCGCAGCCGACCAGGAAAATCCCGACAAAGAGCCAAACGCGTTCCGTGTTGCTAAGCTTCCCTGCTGCGGCATCGAGTTGTGCGACGCCGGGGAACGCATCTTGGGATGTTGTGGTGCGGTCGTTTCGGCTCGGTGCTCCGGCATTGGACGAGGGCTCGGGTTCGAGGAGTGGCGATGTCTCAGTGTTCGGGGCCGAAGCCGCGGGCCCGAGCTTCGTCCCCAAAGTCGGCATTGTCCCGATTTCTACGTCCTCGTGTTTATCGGATAGTGTATTCGGGCTCGGAACAGCTTTCTTGTAAGCTTCCGAGGCGTCTGGGTGGCGATCGTGCCCGTACCCGTACACTCAACGCCCAAGGTCAACCTAGAGCTGGCGACCGTAAGATTGGTCATCCGTGAAATGGAGAGGGTGTTTTTTTTCTTTTCCACTCTCGCTCCGCTATGCACCCAGTTTGCGCCTGCACAGGGGGTTCAGTCAGCAGGGGTTCGGTTGGTGTGGAAATACTCGGAACGACATACGGAGTCGTGAGCAAGTGTCAGGAGAGATTTGGTGGCTGAGATTCCGGAAAGGAAAGAAAAGAGAAAGTTCAAAGTTAGAATCAGGGTGATCGGCAGGAACAGCGAGTTGAAGGGTGCCTAAAATCCCACCTCTGGCTCGAGGAGGGGGGTAAACCTGTGTCAGCAGGCGAAGACCTGATGGGCGCCTAATGCGTCGGGTGATCAGATTAGATCATCTGATAAGATGGATCCATATTTACTGGCCAATCAGTGCATGTACTTCGGTATGACCTACCGCCGTAGCCGTCTATTTAAATATACATTGCCCGACTATATTTCTTAATAAACTTCCCAGTCATCTACAGTGCCAGGTCATTAATCTGGTCACACCAGAATATCTAGCCAATTAATACATCAGGATTCCTCCGCCAGGCCCACTTTCCCTTCTGCCTAAGGTTACCACATGTTAGTCTGAATGCATCGCGACAAGAGCTTCAGAGGCAGTTAATTGAGGTATATAGGGCTCTACCTCCAATACTTACCTGGAGGTTAATAGACTCTATCCAAGATAGGATTACTGAATGTATTAAAGTACGTGGCTGGTATACACGATATTAGAAACATGTATTTTGGCTGGAGTTTACACTATAATAATATGACTACGGTTTTATGTAGCCTTGTAAAATGTGGGGTAGACATCATGTGACCCTTAATAGTGTGACCAGATTACCTAATGACCTGGTACTGTAGCTACACCAAACTTAATCGTTTGAAATATGCCAGTTGGGAGTCTCACTCCTTTTGCTTCTGGACAGATGCACCACAAAACTCTCCTCCCTTAATGCCTGGACAACTTGCAACTATTAACACAGTGAAAGCTAGCGAGGATTTGGCCATTATTGACCGCTAAGTTGTTCGGCATCGGCTTAAACCTCGGGTTTCCGACACACAAGACATTCTGCGGTCGGCATGCATCGGCTGCCCACTGAAGGGGGAATTACAATAGTAAAGCGGTGGGGTTCTATCTCTCCACTTATGAGAGACGAGTGTCCACAGCGGCCCGAGAAACAAGCATCAAAGGGGTTTCCCGGTGTGTCTCAACAAACAGGTGATTGGCACACTGTCTGCGCCTATTGCGCTAAATGTACTCGGGCTCACTCGTGCAACGGAAACTAAGCCATCAGCACTGGAAGCTGGGAAGATTTCACAACCAGAATAACTCCTAGAATGAATTTGTCATATACACTCGAAACACACGACAGGCTATCGAGTTCCCATTTTGAGAATTCATGCTGCCTCATATGCTCTCCTCCTACCCGTTCTTCTTATCATCATGGCAGATATCGATCGATATTAGGCGCCAGTCATCTCAAGCTTAACCAAGTGTCCGACCGCGGCGAAAACGGCCGTGGGGTTCTTGAATTCTCTAGAAGCCAATGTTTACCGCTATACCTTCGGTTGCCCGTCCCCGTGCGCATTCGGCTCTAATCTCAGCTGCGAACTGAACTGCCTGATACGATCCACCACTGTCTGTCTGATCGGATTCTTTGGCAATTTAGAAGTCTGAGGTGGCGTTGTGATAATATTGTTCGACTGAATCAGATCGCGCATAGGAATCTTGTTCGAATCCTCTCCTACCAACTCGGATAATGATGATTCCTCGTTGGATACAACGCGCCGTCCGTGGCTTCTGGAACTTATTATTGGAATCTGTCCTGAATTCTTGGTGTCATTAGCCGCTGATCTGTCCGATTCCGATATTATTCGCGCCATTTGGAGGACTTTTGGGCACAGACTTCTCCAGACCCCACGGGTACTTGGGAGACAGGCTACAAAGATTCCTACGTCGAGCTCGATGGTAGACCAGATTGAAGTCTGGAACGAGCCGGCTAGCGTTCAACAACATGTCAGAATGCTAGCAGACATGGCAGGAATGAGTGGAAGCTAACCTGTAACATTGTAGGACTTCGCAAAGTCCTCGAGCACGTAGAGACGATAAATGCTGACTGCCGTGAACCTTCCCAATGTTAGCAATTAAAAAATACTTCATAGGTGGACCGATTGTGCTTACAACATTCCAATGCCAAATACGAGCATGACGCTCAACTTCTTTTTGAGTTTCATGTTAAGGTTATAGATTTGTGATAGCGGTAATAGCAGGATCCAGACATCCAGTATGACATTGAATCCGCCATGTGCTTCAGAAAAGGAATTTAGGCTAATGCATCTGCCTTCCGTTTCTCTTGTCCATCCGGTCCAAAAGTAGCTTATCGGCTGACAGGAGAAAACTGTGGTGGTAACAAACGTGATGTAACCCATAAGGTTAACAAGTTGAGTAGACCATAGGATCCTTCTAAACCTTGCATCCGGAAAGATGCGGAGATATAGAAAGAGGATTGAAGCCTTAATAGCCGCGAGGCAAGACATGTAGCATATACTCAGGATGTAAAATATCTTGTCCTAGTTATCATCCTGATCCGTAATTTGGAGACATTCTCAGAACTCACCAAAAGAACATCGGTTATTTGCTCAGGTCTCAAAGTCCAGATGTCTTTTCCGGCGCCAGCCTTTTCAGCTACAGTGACATACGTAAGTCTTTAGGTATACCATGGAGAAAAATGAATGGCCTACAAATAAAGCCTAGTGGAGTGAAAACCGTAAGAAAAGCCTGCAGGATATTAGACATTGTATGCGATGGATAGGACGAGCCATACATATGCGATCATGATCGTAGTGTCATCCCAGCCCCAAGATGAGATCTTCATCCATTTACTGGCGATGCGCATGATAAGAGGAATAGTTGGAAAGACCAGAGTAAACGCTCGCACATGTCGTATTACGTTACTGAGCTTAGCGAGGGACTCTGCTGGGGACACTCCACAGCCACTGCTCGTCTGATTTTTTACAACTATAAAACAGGAGCGATTAGCGTGATATCCACGGGTAGTATCATCATGTTGAACCTTACTCAGCGACTCCTTCACTGTACAGCTCGCAATAATGCATGTTTCTACTTGGCCAATGAAAACATCATCAGCGCACAGGCAAGTTTGGTTTGTACTACCACAATCAGAGAGATGGAGTTCTTGCAAGACGCATTTGATCTAGACGCGTCAGCTGGTGCCGTATATGATGCTTTAGTGATTCACTCACGCCACAGGACGGAATAGCCGTCAAGTCTACCGCTTGTACTACGCTACTCAGTCCGAGAAACAAAGCGAGTAAGGCGGATATTTGAGTGGTGGCCATCGGTTGGCCGACTGACGTCGTGACTCAAGTAGGGTCCTGCCGCAGGCAGTCTTTAGGTCTTCTTTCTCTGCGAGTTGCGAAGCTTGGGCAAGTATGGAATTATGGCCAAGAAAAAAGCAAAAGAAAAACAACTAATAGGCTCACAAAAGGAAATATGGCCATGAAGCAAGCTGACCTTCAAATCTTCTCGACTCTCATGTCTCCACTATCGATGCCTAGCGTGACCGGGCAGCCGGCGTTGTGATAAGCAGTGGAATGTCCTATTTAGTACGCCATCTTGTAGATCGCACAGTCAATTTGGTCAATATTCTCGAATCAGTTGCTCGGTAAGGTAGTGCGCACAGACAGTTGTCATTGTGCCCTGTCATACTGCAGTGGAAGCAGTTAGCGTAGAGCCCAAGAAATCTTTCTCGTGGGGGTCCTCTCGTAGGAAGTCTGCGTGACGGGCTGATCGGCAAGAGCAATCTTCACCAAGCGACCCTGGTTCGTCCCTCAGCTACCCACTCAGCATCACAGGCATACATTTCAAGTACTGGTAGACTCAGAATAGACTCCATAGGCATCACCGCTCGGACTAATCTCAGCGAAAGCACAGACACCGACGATGATGTTAAGTGGGAGGGGCTGCCATGAGATGCCCTCGTGGCATTGCAAGCGGTTCGACAAGGTCGAAGCTTCGACATTTTGGATGGAATGCTAAAAACGTGATTAACTACTTCTGGGTGAACTAGTAGTAAGTAGGTTTTCGCCTGGCGTCGACAGAGGAGCATCATGACTTAACGCCCTTGTCGAAGTGGAGTGGAAGATAATTCATGATCCTTCACCGGATATTAAACTGCAGAATGTCCGATAAGTCGGATATCCAGACATAAAGAAAGTTGGTCAGAGTTTTGACCCAACTCCAACTTGACCCGTTCGAGGCTCTTGGGTCAAATTGAGTGTTTCTGCCATAGTAGTAGACGGCCGAGTGCAAGGTAGGTAGTCGATATGCTTCAACTCAACGTGTCCGGGAAACTCTGAGAAATGTGGGGTGTCTGCCTCCCACATGCCGATCAGCTAACTATTTGATAGGACCCTCAGCGCCAACATTACATCTCGTTTTGAGTCTGCCAGGTCCTTCCATGCTCCACATCCTTTCGGATGGCACATTGCAGAAGATCGACAGCAGGCTAACCCTTGGGCAGGCAATGTACAAACGAAGCTTGCAGACTAGACTCCGTTGCTTGGCTGGGAATTTCCGAAGCTATTCTTCTGGTTTCTACTGGTTTGCGTGTTCCGCACGGTCGATAGCTGTGCCTAAGCCAAAAGATTGAGCACAGCAACTTCCTCGAGACGTCATGAGTGATGATGAATAAGACTTCCCCAAAGTATGCTGCTAGACTACAGAAGCCATAAGAAGACATTAATTTATCTTACTCCACGACAGACATCGCGACAGAA
Source organism: Colletotrichum navitas (assembly GCF_030913465.1). Lineage (NCBI taxonomy): Eukaryota > Fungi > Ascomycota > Sordariomycetes > Glomerellales > Glomerellaceae > Colletotrichum > Colletotrichum navitas. The sequence continues at coordinate 16,454 of NW_026850691.1, forward strand.
ATCCTATTCGCTTGAACCGATCACTTATAATTGAGGCAAGGCCAAACGAAGCGTTCAAATCCGAGACAAGATGGCGTGTAACCTGTCTTACAAAAGGTTTATTTGTTGATTCTGTCTATCTTATAGGAGGAATTAGACGTAGAAAGATGCGAGTTACAATTACTCGACTATTCCTTTAGAATCAACATGGATCTATGTATCAAGATCACACGACTGGCGTTAACAAGTCCAATCTGTGCGCTAGATGGAAGGATTATTACTCATAGCTCGTGAGATGTTATTCTTTCGTGTATCGTCGTACTTATCGATGTAGCGATCATGTTTCTCTACGTCGTTGAGTCTTGGCACCTTGTCCTCCCCACACCATGCCCCCAGTCAAAGATGATGCTTATGACCAATAAAAGATAGGCTAGGGTGCTGGTCTTACCGGTTTTAAGTGAGAGTGCTATGTTATGGGCAAGTATTCCGTATCCTAGCGGCACCCTCCACGTTGAACATTCAGCAGTTCCAGAGGTGCTCATTACAGATAGTTTACAACAATACTGAAACTGAGCCAGTTGCGTCAAGGACAATTAGACAGGCTTGTTAAAGAAAAGCTGTAGCAGAAGTCGCTAGCGACAAGGGCAAACCTGATAAGAAACCGATCCAGAGCTTGTGTATGGAAATCCGGTATTGGAAGAAAAGCTTCCTGAAGTGGTTCTATTGTGTAAGGTATATAGCTTATTACTTACTGTCTTTCGAGAAATATACCTAGATTGAGGAGGAATCATTTCGCTCAAGGCGTTTGACTGCGGCCTCCTCTCCCGTCACCGGGCACGTAATTTTCGGTGACCGACGCCGACATGACATCGAAACGACATGGTTTGCCTTAATGTAGCTGACCTTTGACGGGTCTTTGGAGCATACTACAATGTAAAATCAGCGAAAATTTACTCTTGTTGGAAAGGAGCTGTGTTCTTCAATCTCGGGTTGGAACACCTTTTACTCATCGGCTAGAGGCATGGCTAGTTGGATGACTTTTTAGGCTATATGCTTATGTACTGATGCACCTAACAAGTGCCCCAGCTAGCGAAGTATCCGAGTAGGTATATTTCTGTCCTTATATCAGTCCGATTACATAGGTAGTTTGTAGCGCGATGGTCACTTTTGCGACAGGCCAGCTCTTCGCTGATTATATCAATTTGCGAACCTTACTGACTGCACATGGTCATTTAGTTACTGTAAGCCCGGTTTCTGCCTTCTAAGTTGTAAGCGTGCTGATTACGTTTCACTCAGGACATAAACATTTGTTTCACTGAGATTTTTGTCATGTAAATACTGGTTTAATATCACTAGATTTGCACACGTGTACTGATGACTCTTGAAAATCGACATTATTCTCTTCATCCGGGGGGTTGGAATTTTAGAGTTTGGACAGCAGTTCCACTCCTTGAACTCTACTCTACCACATATTCCTTGCCTCCCGCGAATAACACAATGGGCTGATTGGCTTCCAACCGGCCCCGAACCAAATATAGATAGTCAAAGTGCAGACTTCTTGACAGTTCCAACTGTAACCCAATATTTAATTGGCCCGGTTCCTTGACTCGGTGATCTCATTGTTTTGCTTCTATACCAGATTGCCAGGTCCAGGAGAAGCCAAGCCACCTGAAATAAACTAGCTCGCCGAACTATCCAGATTCATGACAGATTTGATCCCCAAAGGACAGCCCATAGGTTGTTCCTACACCATGAGTCGTCGATTATTTGAGTTCTCGCCCATCAGGAGAGCCCTGCTGAGTAGAAACACCAGTATTGAAACACTGCCACGAAACGAGGAAGCTTCGAAATGCCCGACCTTTCTGACTTCCTCAACGTCAATCTGTGGGGCCAACGATGTGCGGCTGTCAGACGTAGAATAAGACTCAACCCTGCGAAGCCACTGGCATCGGACCGGGCGCGCTGCCGCTGGATGGTACAAGTACAGGAGGCAAGCCTACGCGACATGTCCTTGTGATGCAGCAACTCTCTTTTGGCTGCTTTTGGAGCGATGTCAGGTTCTTGGGCAAAGCCGGCAGATATGGCATCAAACCGACCTGGTGATACCCTTTAGTACCTTTGCAGTCATGAAGGGCGACGACAATACTCTTTCTCCACTCCCTCCCGACATGCGCCATGGGCTTGAAGCCGTGGTCGCCTTTTCTGGCCTTTCCTTTGTCACATCTTCCACGCTTCTTGTCTATCTCATCGGCCGACTAGCACTGTGGCTTTCGAGGACGTGCCCGAAACGGTTGCAGTCATCTACGCAAACCGACGACGTCGTTAGGCTACCCCAAGAACTTAGTACTCGATACCACGCACATACCAGCGAGAAACAAAGACGTGTTCCAAGCCAGTTCCTCGTCCTTCTACTCAACGTTCTCCTGGCAGATACGATCCAAGCTTGCGCCTTCCTCTTAAGCATCATATGGCTAGTGGAGGATGGTATCGCCGGCAACTCGCCAAGATGCCGGGTGCAAGGGTGGCTCATCTCGACGGGGAACTTCGCCTCGACCGCCTTTGTTGCGGCCATTGCGGTCCACACCTACCTGACGCTTGTAAGAGGAATCAGGATACCATACAAGATTTTCTACGGTGTCGTCATCTTCCTGTGGCTCTTCGTGCTTCTCGCGTCTGTCCTGGGTATAATAATCATTGCCAGCAACGGCGCAGGCGCCGGGGCTTCTACGTCCGCGACGGGGCTTGGGTAAACGAATCCGTTCTCCGTCAACCGCAGCTGAGCTATTAATGACCTGTTGCTGACTTTGAGGTGGTAGTGCTGGATCAATACCAAGTATGCAATCTTGCGTGTCACGCTACACTATATATGGATGGTTCTCTTGATCACAATGGGCACCATATCTTACGTCGCGGTTTTCGTTCACTTTCATCGGAAGGACAAGGCCGTGGCTGTCGTGGAGGAAGCTTTTGTCGATGCCGCTCCCGGTCTCACGGGTTCGCCTCATATATTGAGGCGGAAGGACCAGGAGACGGATGTAAAAACGCGTGTTGTCTTTTTGATGTATCCTCTCGTTTTCCTCCTGTGCACAGCGCCTCTGGCTCTGGGACAAGTGATGCAGCACGGCGGCGTCAAGCTCCCGACGGCATATCTTGCTTGGGCTGGCGTGATGATCTCCTCCAACGGATGGCTCGACGTGCTGGTATTTTCGTTCACGCGGGGCCGCATCCTCTTCGTCGCGCCCGTTGGCGAGCAAAACGTGAGACTCGACACGTTCGAGCTTACCCCGATGGGCCGGCAGTATGGCTACCGAGTGTGGATCCACAGCGGGCCGCCGGAAGACTCCCAGACTCCCGGACGGGTAGGCATCTTCGCCTCGGAGGGCCGCCATGATCGCTGCGAGAGCCAAAAGTCACTGCGAGGCCGGGACGTGTGTGACCCCGAAGGCATTCAGCTCGAGACGGTCACCCGGGTTTTCGTCGAAGAGCCTGACAGAAAGATTGATTCAATGGCTTCAGAGACTGTTGGCAAGCTCTTTCAACAGAGCGTTGACTCCTGCAAGTGAAACCACCCAGCGAGACGGCCGCGAGGCCGCATTGTTTCGGACTTGATGCGACTACACAATTGGAGTAATTAATAGCGGAGGTCGGCGTGACTCCTCCGTTGCCGCAGTGGCTTCGTGGCGTCGTGGCTGAAGGCTTGTGAGCCGGCCATGAAAAGATATATGTCCGCTCCGCGCCGCGCCATCACTCAGCTTTCTTTCATAGAAGACCCATGGCAGTCTCAAGCATGGACGACGCGCCTGCTTCGCTGCATCCCTCACGAACCTTACAAAGGATTCAATATGCCTACCAGTGCATCGGGCCAAAACGACAACAAGGGCCACAAACCGCCCTCCCCTTTCCGCCAAATCAGAGCATGGTTCGATGAGGAAAGTATTACGGTCTACCAGGCCTATAATTTGTCCATCGCGACGGCAGCTGTGAAGGCCCAGAGGCTCGACGCGTCGCCGGGCTTCAAAGTCACCCGGATGACCTGGATCAAGCCGAGCTGGGCCTGGATGCTGTATCGCGCGGGGTATTCGTTCAAGGATCCGGGACAGGAACGTATCTTGGCGCTCAAGATGAGGCACGGCGACTTTATCGGTTTGCTTCGAAAGGGTGTTATAGCTCGTCGTGGAAACGAGAACAGGGACGGCCGCGAAATCAAGATTCAATGGGACCCTGAGCGGGACGTGCGCCTGGAGAGACTGCAGCACCGCAGCATACAGATCGGCATCCCCCCCGATATCTGTCGGGATTGGGTCGCCACCATGATTGTTGGCATCGAGGATGTCACGGCGCGTGCCAGGAAACTGAAGAGGGTTTTGGAAGAGCGGCCCGGCGTCGATGATGGGGAACTAATCGATCTGGGACTGCTCCCAGCGGAGAAGGAATTTGAGGTTCCAAAGGACGTGGAAGAGCTTCTCGAGATGAACCCGTCCGAGAGACTATATGACTAAGGCGTGTTTGAGTCAAAGGTCATAGTGACTGGGTCGATCCATCTTCGAGTGTTTCCAGCCCGCCTTTATCTGAGAAGTTCCGAGTCAGCCGCCTTGTTGTGTCCAATGCTGCCCAGTGATTTACTTGCACGTCAAGCCCGTTTCATCACTTAACTCATCAGTCTCTGCGTTGCGAACAAGGTGTAGAAATATGGCCGAGTTGAGTGAATATGAGTCAACATGAATGAGCCATATAACAACCTTGGCGTTGCACGGTGTCTGGGCCCTCTTGACAGGCCAGGCGGGCCGGAGCAATGACGTCGGAGTTTAGCACGTTGACCGCAGGTTCAAATCCAGACTCCAAAAATGCAGTTGACTGACTGTGAGAACGTCTTCATGCGTACTTGGCATTTGGTCGTGGCGTCTATGGCTAGCCACACATAGCGAGAAGTTGCTGCGTGTCACTGTCTAAGCTGCGGGACTACCCACGCATCTGTGCCCTGGAATAGTAAAGATAGGCTCCTGACAAAGAGAGGGGGGAAAGCCTTTGCAGGCGTCCCGCCGGCCAATACCAACAGGAGGCCGGGATACCAGAATGGGAAAGCGTAAAGCCAATCCAAGGGGCTGTGAGCCCGTGATACATAGCATCTCTCTTCGTTGCAAGCAGGCCAGGCCAGGACAGGACGGGTTCAGCTGCACACCGCTGACAGGAGTTGTTGGTACGGTGGGAAAGTATGCGCATGCTCTTGGCCGGAATTTAGCGGGAAAAAGGTACAGAGCTGTGCATGTCACGTCCCGTCAGGTGCATGAGTGATACCGTGCTGCCCTGAGACATGGATTCCCATTGCAGCACGCGCCGATCCGTTGCAACGCCTGGCGGGTCGGGAACTGCAAGTTTGAACGGCAGATTAGGTTTCTTATCGAAGGGCCTCATATCGTAGAGACCTACCTCATTTATCTCGTCGAGAGTGCGGTGGTGTGTCTCGTCGAGGAGAGCTACCGGGAAACTGCCATACAGCGGCTATCAATAAGGTTCCTAAGAAAAGGCCTGGGTACCGGCTACGGGAATAGGAGGGAGGGGCTGTGCAACAACACATCAGCAAACGCCGGGTCTTTGCGTCGGACTGCAATCCGGCCCATAGGTTCAAGATGGTGAATGCAATGGCGAGCTCTCTCGAGTCAGCGAAGACGCCCGTATGCTCAAGTCTTTGTCGTGCTTCATATAGTCTGGTCAGGCTGGGTATTGGCGCTGGAAACCGGGCTCGCCACCGACGCATTGCCACGCTAGAGAGGCGGCAGAGTGGCTCAAATGCCGGGCCCCACCAGGACCCTCCCAAGGAATTTGGATTCCGCTTTGCTCGTGAGCGGGAAGAAGCTTGGCCCTAACCGGATTGATAGTGGCGCTTGTCTCAGATGCGGTGCACATGCAGGCTCTGCTGGCTGGCAAGAGTGTCGGGCGGTATGTCATCACTCCAGCCGGCGTGGAGTTTACGCACATAAACCCGAGGACGAGGGCTTTTCGGAGGCGATCCGTTGGTCCCACGCAGTTTCTGAGTTGGGTTGGTCATACATCCCTCCCACGGAAATTCGAGATTACATCGACTCCACAAGCTTGAAAGCCGTGCCGGAACTCAAAAGGCAGACCGACAATCTCTCCACCCCCTTTTTCTGCAGAACGCGCATCTCAGAACCCTTGTTTTCTTGGGGGGAGGCAAGGAGGTGAGACGGCCCGGCGCGAATTACAAAGCATCGTCGTCCGTGGAGTGCATGTCGAGAACGGGTTTCCTAATGGACGATAACGTTGACGGCATGTAAGCCGAGTGGAGCCAGCTTAGGTACCTAGGTAGAAAGACATCTTGGCTTAGAACGACTCGACATAATAATTAGACGCTGTTTCCTCGAGGTGAGTTTTATCCCTTTACTTTTCCTTTCCTTTCCTTTCCTTTTTCAGTGTTCGTTGAACTTTTGCGATTTAGGAAAGAGAAGGGGACCGCCCTGGTCCTGCACAATCCACATTGCACACCTGCCAGTATTCGCGAATCGCGTGTCTCTCCTTCTCTACCGAACAACACACCATCCCCAGTATATCCATAACAAAATACTTGAGGGCGAAAACAGCAACAACAACAACAACAGCCGAAATCCCTTCACTTTTCGGCCTCAGCAAAAGAGCGCCATGGCCGGAACAATGGGGCCGGAATCAGACGGCCGATGGGGCGAGAATGCGGCCGGCGACATTTCAGTCCACGCTGCGCTTGAGGAGTTTCATGGCCTTGAGAAGGAGCTTAGTACGATCCAGAGGCAGCACTCCGCCGCCTACAACCAGGGACCGTCCAAAAAGCATAATGGCGATGCCGGCGGCGAGAGCGATTCTACCGTTGCCCCCAGCTTGTCTGCCGACAACTCATTCGACCTGCCCGACTTCCTCAGAAGGGGGATCATGGACATGCGCACCCCGAGCGGCGGTCCGGCGAAACGTCTCGGTGTGTCATTCAAGAACCTGACGGTCAAGGGCGTCGAATCATCGACCAAACAAGTCATCACATTTCCCCGGGATTTGCTGAATACCTTCGGACCCGACTTCTACCATTTTGTCACCAGCATCTTCCCCAAACTCAAGCTCCACAAGGACCCTACCGTCGACCTCGTCAGGAATATGACGGGGACGGTGCGCCACGGCGAGATCATGTTGGTTTTGGGTCGGCCGGGTTCGGGTTGCTCGACCTTCCTCAAGGCTATTGCAAATCAACGGGACGAGTATGTCAAGGTTGAAGGCGACGTTCACTACGGTGTCATCCCAGCCGACGACCAGTTGCAACGCTTCAGAGGCGAGGTCGTCTACTGTGAAGAAGATGACCGCCATTTCCCCTCCCTTACGGTATGGCAAACGTTATGGTTTGCCCTGAAGACCAAAACCCGGAAGCGGGAACAGTGGACTATTCCGCCCATCCTAGACTCTCTGCTTCAAATGTTTGGGATCGAGCACACGCAGAACACATTGGTCGGAGACGAACATATCCGAGGTAGGCGCCCCGTCATCGTTGGTTACGAACTGCGGAGCTGATCCTGGACAGGTGTCTCCGGAGGAGAACGGAAACGTGTAAGTCTAGCAGAGACGCTGGCCACAAGAGCATCCGTTGTTTGCTGGGACAACTCAACTCGGGGCCTCGATGCCAGCACAGCCCTGAGCTTTGCCAAAGCGCTTCGTGTGTACACCGATGTCAGCGGCCGCACTACGCTTGTTACGCTGTATCAAGCAGGAGAATCGATTTACGAGTTGATGGACAAGGTCCTTGTGATAGACGACGGACGCATGCTTTTTCAAGGACCAGCAGATGAAGCGAAGAAATATTTCCAAGACTTGGGCTATTTATGTCCCCCACGGCAGTAAGTCATAGCGCGATTTGGCTTTCTTGCTGTAATCAACTGACATGAACGTTGCATAGGACCACCGCCGACTTCCTGACTTCTATTGCCGACAAGAACGCGCGACGCTTCCAGCCTGGCCGAGAGGATACAGCTCCCAAAACGGCCGAGGAGCTCGAGCAGGCCTTCCTCAACAGCGAGCACTACCAGCGCATACTTGAAGATGTTGAGGACTATGAACGTGAAAGTAGGTCGGCAAACAACGAGAAGCACCGTGTTTTCGAGGCCACAGTGAAGGATTGTAAGTTTGAACTGCCTCACCTGTCCACTTGCGTCGGCTCCTAACAGCCGATGCAGCCAAGAGCAAAACCGTCATTGGCGACTCTGTCTACACCGTATCATTCCTAAGACAGGTCGCCGCCTGCACCAAGCGTCAAGCCTGGCTCTTTTGGGGCGACCTCAGCTCCTTCTATACGAAACTAGTCATCACTGTCGCCAACAGTCTCATCGTCTCGTCACTTTTCTACAACTCCGGACAAGATACATCCTCAGTTTTCGCGCGCGGTGGTATCGTCTTCTTCTCCATCGCCTTCATCGGATGGCTCCAGTTTGCGGAGCTTGTTCCTGCAATATCCGGGCGTGCGACAATCGAGAGACAACGAGTTTTTGCCTTCTACAGACCATCGGCAGTGGTGATTTCCAGGATGCTCTTGGACTTCCCGCTGATCCTAATCTTGACTGTTTTATTCTGCGTGCCCGCTTACTTCCTAGGTCGGTTCGATGTTGACGCAGCCAAGTTTTGGATCTATACACTGTTCGTGTATACGACAACCTTCTGCCTCACAACTATGTACCGGATGTTTTCGTCACTTTCATCGACAGTAGATGATTCAGTCCGCCTTGTGGGTGTCGGTACGTTGTTAACTCTCCCTTTAGAAAACCTTTGAATGGGCTGCTGATTGTGTAGTCTTGAACATCATGTTCATCCTGACAGGATATGTCATTCCCAAACCCGCTCTTCTCAGCGACTCAATATGGTTTGGTTGGATCTACTATATCAATCCTGTAGCCTATGGTTTCGAGGCGCTAGAAACGAACGAGTTCTTCGCACGGGAATTGCAGTGCAGCGAGTCTCAACTGGTGCCGCGTGGACCTGGCTCGGATCCCAGGTACCAGGGCTGCTCTCTTCCTGGATCAACACTTGGCAACACAACTGTCAGCGGTCCAGCTTATTTGGAGGCTTCATACCAATAGTATGTTTGCTGCTGTCTTTTACCGCACCACTGATGGCTAACGGTTCCTCAGCTCGAGGGCGAACCTGTGGCGCAACTTTGGAATCATAGCCGCCTTTACCGTGTTTTACCTAGGTGTGACTGTTTTGGCTGTTGAGACGGTCAAGTTCAAGGGCACCGGAGCCCAGTCTCTGATATTCGCCAAACAAGGAGGAACCAAAAAAGAAGAGGCCAACGAGGCCGAAGTAGCTGAAGAAACGTTTGAGCCTATTGGGGACGGTCAAAGTGTCTTCACGTTTAAGGACATTAACTACACGGTTCCTTATGGCAACGGGGAGCGACAGCTGCTTAACAGAGTTTGTGGGTACGCCAAACCTGGAAAAATGATTGCGCTTATGGGTAGTTCTGGTGCTGGCAAGACGACTCTGCTCAACACTATTGCTCAGAGACAGAATTTCGGCGTGGTTTCTGGCGAGATGTTGGTCAACGGAGCCAGCCTGGGTCCCGAGTTTCAGAGGAGTACTGGCTTCTGTGAGCAGAGGGACATCCATGAGGGGACTGCAACGATCCGAGAAGCACTGGAATTCTCCGCGTTGCTACGGCAAGAGAGTGCAATTCCGCGTAAGGAGAAGATTGCCTATGTGGACAGAATCATCCATTTACTCGAGTTGAGCGACTTACAGCACGCCATTATCTCTTCTTTGACAGTCGAACAACGGAAGCGAGTCACCATCGGAGTTGAGCTTGGTGAGTTCTCCAGCAACTTGCATAACATCCGTAGTGGCTTCATAGACTGACTTACGACCTGTCAGCCGCTAAGCCTAAGCTCCTTCTCTTCTTGGACGAACCTACGAGTGGTCTTGACAGCCAGTCTGCGTTTTCCATTGTCAGATTCCTTCGAAAACTATGTGACGCAGGCCAGGCAATCATCTGCACTATCCACCAGCCTTCCTCTGACCTTATCGAGCAATTCGATATGATCCTCGGTCTCAACAGGGGCGGAAGGACCTTTTACTTTGGCCCGGTTGGCACAAACGGTTCCGTTGTCATCGACTACTTTGCGCAAAGGGGTTTCCCTTGCCCACCGAGCCGCAACGTGGCCGAGTTTATCCTGGAGACAGCCTCAGCATCCTCCGACGGAAAACGCATTGACTGGGGCGATGAGTGGCTCAGGTCCGACGAGCACAAGGCCATTGTCGCAGAGATTGACCAGATCGCTGCCGAGAGACGCCCGCCCACGACCAGTCTGGCGGCTCAGACGGACTTTGCGGCGTCTACCGCATACCAATCCCTACTGCTCACGAAGAGAATGTTTGTCCAGCACTGGCGTGAACCCCAATACTTGTACAGCAGGGTATTTGTTCACGCCATTATCGGCATCTTCAACGGGTTTGTAAGCGTTGCCTCCTTCGGATCTTGTCGAGCAACGTGAAAGCTGACTCGAGTAACAGACGTTTTGGATGCTCGGAAACGACATCGCAAGCACGCAGAATCGCATGTTCAGCGCCATCATCCTCATCTTGTGAGTGCACCTAAATACAAGACCTTGCGGTCATTGAAACCCTCCTTGCTGATACAACGATAGCTTCATCCCACCGACAGTGGTCAACTCCGTTGTGTTGAAGTTCTTCCAGAACCGGGATCTCTGGGAACACAGAGAGCTGCCAAGCCGCACGTATGGATGGGTTGCCTTTTGCACTGCCAACGTGGTCTGCGAGATACCCATGGCCATAGTGTCTGCCACCATTTACTGGCTCTTGTGGTTCTTCCCTGTGGGGTACCCGATGACTGCCGCGAGCTATAGCTATTTGATGGTCCTTGTCTGGTCTCTCTTCCAATCGAGCTGGGGACAGTGGATCTCGGCCTTTGGGCCTTCCTACTCCAAGATCTCGAACGTAAGTGCCCATCTGTAGTGACTGCTGAGAGTTAGTAACTGATTCACCTTCTGGCAGATTCTTCCTTTCTTCTTCGTTATGGTAGCCATCTTCAACGGCATTCTGGTTCCGTACGACTCAACGCCAGTCTTCTGGAAGTACTGGATGTACTACATAAATCCGTCAACCTGGTTCGCCCGTGGAGTCCTATCCGCGGTCCTCCCGCCAGAGGCAGTGCAGTGCAGCTCAGTGGAGCTTGCGCGGTTCAACCCGCCGCCTGGGTCGACCTGCGGACAGTACGCCGAGCGATTCGTCAACGAGGTCGCCAGGGCAGGGTACTTGGAGAACCCCGAGGCGACGTCCAACTGCGGCTACTGCCCGTACAGCGACGGCAGCGAGTACATGCGAACGCTCAACGTCCACTCCACCGACAAGTGGCCCTCGTTCGGCATCTTGATCGGCTTTGCCGTCGCCAACTGGGCTCTCGTCTACTTGTTTGTCTACACGGTCCGTATCAAGGGGTGGACATTTGGGATTTCGACGGTCTCGAAGCAGTGCTCAAAGTTTCTGGGACGATTTAGACGCAGCAAGCAGACCGCAAGCGAAGTATAATTATGTTTATGTCGGCAGGCTTGGAGAGAGGGTAGAAAAGCATGCAGCCGCTGTGTTGCATCTTGTGCCCCGTCGAACCCGTTGAGAATGAGAACTACGGGAACTAGAGACAATAAAATCAGGTGACTTGATAGATGGACGTAGATTTTAATATTGGAATGATAGAGCTCTGTTGATGTCCACGATTGGCTTTTGTCATTGGCGCCTTGATTGGAACCGATCTGCCCTACACCGATGCCGTTGCAGCCTGCTGCTCGCTCCAGACTACATATCGAAGGCCATAGGAAAGTCTTGTATATTTTTTTCTATCGTCAAGCCGCCAGAAGAATAGCTAGGGCACGGTTGATTTCCGAGCTGGCCGCCGTCGTTCCACCGAGCTCCCTGGGTTCACGCAGAACCGGCTTCGGGTGCTCTTGGCCCATGGCTCGTCGGCTTTAGGTCATTACCTGAAGAGCTATATATATCCTTACCGCAAAGTCGTGAAAGGGCACTTTGATTTGGATGCGGTCATGATGTTCTGACGATTCTTTTTTCCAGTGTCTATACTCGGACCGTTTGCCACCCGCCTAATGCCAAAACCAAATCCCCCAAGACGCCAGGCCGGGCGTGTTGAAGCGAGAAAACACAAAGCCGTGTCCTCGTGCAACCATGCGCAGTCATGCTCCCCACCCATAGTGTATATAACCTTGCCCCCTGATCTGTTGCCCAAGAACCCACAAAATGATCATTTCGAAAATGTCAACGCTGCATACGCCCTTCATAGCCATCCAAGAAAAGAGAGAGAGAGTGTGTGTGTGTGTGTGTGAGGGTGAGAGAGGGAGAGAGAGAAAGGGGAGTAATAATCAAAACTTTACACCGTGTTGATCTCCGGAGCCGTTGGCCGCAGCGCCGTTGGAACTCGATACCAAGAGAAGCTTCTTCTCGAACATGGGCGCCAGCGCCTCGATGACGGGCTGCACGTCCGGAGCCTCGGGAGCCGAGGAGATGCTCATCTTGCCGACGGCGGCGGCGACCTCGCTCGCGTTGCTCGACGCGGACGCGCGCTTGCCCTTCGGTGGTGGCGGCGGCGCCTTGACGTCCCTGCCTCGGCGGACGGGGCCAATGGGGCTCGCGGGCGTGATGAGGGTCTCGTCCATCAGGGACTGCCACCGGGCGAGATAGACGCCTGGGCCGGCCATGCTGGACGAACCGCCGTTGAGGATGGCCTGCATGCGGGCCAGCGACAGCTCGTCCAGCTCGCGCAGGTAGGCGGCCTGGGCGTCGATGATGGGCAGCAGGGCCTCCTTTGTCGCGTCGGGGACGCGGCAGAAGATGGCGGTCAGCTGGTCCTCGATGCTCTCGCCGCCCCTGTTGGCCTTGCGGAAGGCGGTGAGCGAGTCCTTGCACCAGGCCCTGAACTGGTCGGCGACCTCGGGGCAGTTCTTGCAGAGGGCGTGCAGCCACTTGTACAGGAGGTGCCTGTTCTTCTTGCAGAGCTGGACGTAGTCCTCGACGGTGGGCATGACGTCGGGGTCGTCCTTGGACCTGCCCTTCCTCGGCTTGCTGGTGGCGATGAGCTGGTCGAGGAAGGTCTGGGCGTCCCTGAGGTGGTCGGAGAGGTCGACCTTGTTGTGGACGGCGCGGATGATGGGGTCGAAGCCGGCGACGGCCTCGCGGACGAGCTGGGTGAGGAGGTCGGGGCTCTGCTTGCAGAGGGTGGCGATGATGACCTCGCGGTCCCGCATGCCGAGGAGCGCCGCGTAGTACTCGAGGCACAGCCCGTGCTCGTCGCCGCTCAGGTCGGCCAGGAGGACCGGGTCGGCGGTCTCGAGGACGACGGCGATGACGGACCTGCCCCGGCGCACGCTCTCGGCGCGGGCGGCCTCGCGGGCCTCGCTGGGCGAGTCGACGTGCGCGCGGATGGCGTCGAGGGCGCCCTTGCTCGGCCTGTTCTTGGCCTTTGATATCCTGTCGATGGTCTTCTTGAACTCTGCGCAGTCCCAGCCGAGAATGACGGAGATGATTCTGTTGCGGACCGGTGTGAGCCATTGGGTGCGTGTGTGCGTGTGTGTGTGTGTGTGTGTCTGTGTGTGAAAAGGTGACTTACCTCTGCATAAGGTTCATTCCGTCGGCGGCGTCCTTGGTGATGCCGAACCAGTTGGAGACGGAGCCGACGCTGATCTTGGCCAGGAAGATCTTCATCATGCCGGCGATCATGGTGGCGGCGTTGCCGACCTTGAGGGTCTGCCGGACCATGTTGTAGGGAACCATCTTGTGGACCTGCTCCAGGAGCTTGACCAGGTACTGTCCCTCGGGGGAGACGATCAAGACCTGATGGACCAGGCTCGACAAGCTGGACCGACCGGGGGTGTTTAGCACACGAGGGCTTCTTCCGACCTGGGCCATTGCGGGGGGGAAGGGGGGACTGAGATGGAGGGGGGATGGAACCTACTGGAGAATGATGTACTCGTTGACGGCGCGCGTCATGGGGGAATGAGAGTCAAAGTCTTCGGTCTTGGCCAGGTGGTCGATCAGGTCGTCGCAGAGGTCCCCGTAGACGAGGTCGTGCATGGCGTCGTCCCAGGCGCGGGCCAGGTCGGGGGCGCTGGCGAGGTCGTACTCGGCGGGGCGCGCGGCCGGGTCGCTGTAGGGGGCGCCGCCGATGGCGCCGCGGACGACGGCCTCGATGACGGCGGAGGAGCTGGTGGCCAGGGTCTTCCTAATGCCCAGGGCGCCCTTGTCGTAGGCCTCGGACAGGCCGGCGTCGGCGAAGCTGGCGATGATGCCCTGGACGCGGACGCTCCAGAAGTCGGGGGCGAAGGTGCGGACGCCGGGCAGCTTCAGGGTGAACCAGGTGAAGATGGTCTGCAGCAGGGGCGCGGAGCACTCGCGGGCGTAGGAGCCGGAGCGGCCCTGGACGAAGGGGTGGCCAAAGTTGGCGATGGTCTCGGGCCTCTTGAACTTCTCGATCTCGTGGTAGGTCTCGAAGTGGGTGAGGATGTTGAAGAGCGCCTTGATCTGCTCGGCAGACAGGGGCGAGGCTGGAGGGAGGGCCATGGCTTGGGTTCAGCGTGAGCTACCGGCGGCCATCAAGATGTCTGTATCCCTAGCTGCGTCGCGGGTTCGGTGGTGGGTTCGGAGACCGGGAGTGTAGCTGCTGTTTGGCCGGACAGGATAGAGAGATACCGAGGACGGAGGAGGAGGAGGAGGAGGAGGAGGGGTCGACGACGGAAGCGCGCCTAGCGGTGTGAATCTGCGAAATGCACCTGGTTTAAGAAAACGACTTTTTTTTTTTCCTTTTTTTCTTTTTTTTTTTCTTTTTCTTCTTCCTTTTCGATTCAAGCTCGCTCGGTCGGTGCCCGCAACTCCAGAAAAGCCGTAATTTACAAGACACAAGTGACGTCAGAGCAACCAATTAGTCGGAAAGGCAACCGGGTCGTGTGTGTGTGCGTGCAAAGTCGGATAGTATTGAACTGCGTAGATGGCTTATAAGTCGATGGTTGAAGCAGGAGTTGGGGAAATTCGAGAAGGGAAATGGCCGCTACTTAATGTTTCCCCATCCGGCGCCGTGAAACAAAGATGGTGATAAGAATGAAGAGAATAAAGAAGAAGGAAAACGAGACAGAAAAAAAAAAGGGGTCCAAGACACACGTTTCGATCCCTTTGATGGAACTTGGAGGGGAAAAAAAGAAAAGAAAAAAAAAAACTACACGGCTGTCTCCGCGCGTACCCGTGTCAGCGTATCCGGCTCCCCCCTGCCCCGGGGGGGGGCCTTGTCCGCTCTGTGCGACGATGGGACCCTCAAATGATGAGCGTTCGACTCCCTGCGACATGCAGCGTCTTGCAGATCAGAAGCGCGTCGGATGGGGTGCATGGATGGAGGGAGGCATGTGCTTGAGGCTCTCCCGAGGCATCCAAACTATCGTCTACCTACTACCCCAACTTGCTCGGCCAGCTAGCTAACTCTCTCGTCACGGCCCCGGGCGGTTCACAGCCTTTCTGTCTTTTGTCATCTTTGCGTGTCCAACGAGATGCTTTTCTGCCAGGGTTCGCCATTTCCCTGACTTGACTGGACGTCGCATCGCAACTGGCTCCCTTTCTCTCTCTCTCTCTCTCTCTCTCTCTCTCTCTCTCTCGGACGCATGGCCGCCAGGGTAGCTCTCGTGCTGTGGCTATGTAAACTCTTTAATGCCGCCCTACCGGCCAAGTAGATGGTGCATGTAAGCTGGACGTGGGGCAATAATGTTTAGCCGGTACCTACACCCCCAAATATGGCAAAGCTGTCGCCATGGAGGAGGGTCAATCCTTGGCCGTCCCGCCAGAGATATATACGCCGAACGATGTTCCGGCATCCAATGGCAATCGGAACACTGACATAAACTCGGTGACAACCGACTGGATCTACTAAAATAACTACATAGTAGGTAGTTCTCGTATGTAATGTATTTAGGCCAGCCGGTTCGTGAATCGTCCCCTCTCTCTCCTCCGGGATCTGCCTTCGCGGCCAGTTAGTTGTTCAGGCAATCGCGACAAGCCTAGATCTCCCCCGCAATCGAGGCGACAAGGTTTTCGAGCCCCGTCATGCCGCGGCCAAAGTACCAGGCCTTCGTCGCCGTCCCAGCCCCCACCTCCAGGAACGAGTCCGAGGACCCGGGGTCCAAGCACGAAGCTCATTACCTGGAAGGGAATCCGTGCCACATGTCTGTCTGGGTGTTTGTGTTTGTGTGTGTGTGTGTGTGTGGCGTCTTCGGGCTGGTTTCGTGGCTATTCATTGATTACGAACACGCCTCCGGTTCTTCATGCGCTTGCTGTCCTACATCCCCAGTCTTCAGACGGCTGGCCTCAGATGTTGTCAGTCTTCCTCACAATCCGAATACGCGTTTTGCGCTCCCGAGTCCGATTTTGTTGTCGGCGGTGGTGTCAAACACTCCATTGAGTTGAGGGTTTCAGTCGCCTTGGGATTCCGAATCCGGACGTCATCGAGGCATTGTTAAACTGCTTGGCATATGCCTGGTCAGCATAAACCCCGAGCCACTGTTGGTGATGAATGATCCGCGGTGAAGTCTGTTCATCAAGTTCGTCTCGGGACCCTCGCAATTCCGACAAGCTTCTTGATCCCGGATCAGACGGTCCCTTCGCCGGCCTCTTCCCGGGTGGGAGCTCTTTGTGCCCCCTCGGTGGAATCGTCGGCCGACTGTTTCCAGACTCTAGGTTCGGCGCCTTTTCGCCCGAGATCCCTGTTAGCCCACACTGCTGCAAACAAAATGTCTGGCAAGCAGAATCTCATGGGTTTCTGCTTGTCCGCATTTTGGTCGACGGAGTACTAGCATTCATCTGTCTAATTGTTTCTCCATTGAGCGCTGGACTCTGCCAATGACTCCTGAATCATGCAGGGAAATGCCAGATTCGGCAGCAAGAAGACTGCAGAAGGTCCCAGCTATCGAGATCCGCTGGCAGTGACACCGCCGACCTGATCAGCAATAAAAAGGGGTCTCTATGGTTCCTATTGTTCAGTCTTCTATGATCCTTACTAATGCCCAGCCTCGCGAGACCTCCGCCCAGTCAAATCGAAACTTTTCTAGCAATGAGGTTGTCGCTAGACACCTCATTCCCCGGAGCCGGTTCGGTTCTCTCTTCGCCTGCACGGGGATCCCAAACCGACGACAAGCACACGCTCAAGCTCGCCGGCGACAGCATGATGGCCTCGGGCAGCGGACACAACGGCACTCAGGGCCGGGTCGAGTATCTGCACTACTCCCTGGACGCGTCCAATATCCGGGTCAACAACTCCGCCTAAGCAGGCCGGAGTGCGCGCATCTTCACGCGGACGGGCCGCTTCCAGCGCATCATCGACGAGGTCAAGCCTGGAGACTTGGTGGCCATCGAGTTCGGACACAACGACGGCCGTGAGTTGTCGTCTTCACCCTTCTCTCCCATCTCTTCAGTTCCCCGATCTATCCCGATAGCCGGCCGGGGACCCCGTCAACGACACCATCAAGAACAGGGTTTCACTGCCACGACATCGACAACAGCACGTGTCCCGTGACATTCAAGTGAGCCGCCAAGCTGTTCTCCTCTGCTGATCATTTTCAGACCGTACCTGGCGAGAAGCGGTCAGCCCGAGATCGTCCAGAGGCACAACACCTACCCTCACAACGAGTCCTCCCCCCCTCGGCGCCAAGGTCGTCATCTCCACCTCGGCCCCCGTCAACCCGTACCGGGACGGCGCCTTCTCCGGGCAGCCGACCGTCTACCCGGAGTAGTCGTCGCACGGGGTTCTTGAGCTACCTGTGATAAGTATACGTTTCACTCTGAAGAAAACCTCCGTGCTGTGGAGAGCTTCAAACTTGTTCAGTAGCGGCGCCAGCGCCAATCGATATGAATGCATTAGAATGAGATCAAACCGCTCATCCCCCCCGACGAGCCATCGAGCACCCTAATATATACACGCACAAAAGAGACAATAGCGACCGGAGCTTCTCACCAGTTTACCCAATATAATATTGAATCTCGAGTCGTCGAGAAATCGCCCCCAGGGTCCGACGTGCAGTCGTCGTCACCTTCACACTGGTGGCCCCTGATAGCCTGGGACAGCTAGTAGGCGTTCTGGCAGCTGGAGCAGCAAACGAGCTGCGTGTTGCGGCCACGCTCAATGGTCTGGCACCGGATGCCGCTGCGGTAGGGGGGGCAGTAGACGAAGTCGGACTGGTGCTGGCTGATGAGGCGGCCGCACTGGCGGCACTTGACGACGTTGAGAATGAAATTGCACATGGCGAAGGCAGGCCTGGGTCTTGGACAGAGGTAGTCTTGGTGTGGAGCCTAGTCGATTGGTGTGAGTAGTAAGCTAGACGATGCTATCAGAGAGATGTATGGGAGAGCTGTAGAGTGTTGTTTCTGTTAGCTGTGAGCTAGAGCGATGCCATAAAATGTTTCCGAGGTGGGCTGACCAGGCACATTATTATATCTACCGGTTGACTCGGATTTTGGGTAGTGGTGTCTTTGGCCGAAATCCCTGATCTAGAACAGACCTTTCACTGCAAATTATCCGGCAAGCAGACCAAGGTATTGTTGTCCCAATCGGTCTTTGTGCTAGACGGCGTGTTCCATGGCATGCTGGCTAAGTCGATTCCCTCCTTTGGCACTATCCACGCTCCACTGGCAAAGGATTTTGTAGTTGGAAGCAAAAGGAAAACGATCCGTGGTGAATTAGACGATCCGGGTCAAAGGCAACACAGTCAAAGACTGTCTACCATAACAATATGTTGTGTTCACAGCGACGAATCGCAGTCAAAAGGCCAGGAACACGGTTGCGCAGGTTCCTTGGGTGCATCCAGCTCCGTTGCAAACAATCCACGACAACTAGCGCCAAGGCCTGCCCAATGTTTCTACGTTATAAGAGCAGCCAGCACACGACGAAAACCAGAGGGTCGAAGCCAGGTGTGCCTTCGACTGTATATCGATGCCCCTACTATTGTATAATTTATACTCTCGTATCGCCTAAACAGGTGCGTCTAGGTTGTATGATTGGTTGCAAATGTGGCTAACAACAGCTTTACGTGCCTCATACACCGAGGCTCAGGAGATGGAACGATAGGATTTTCCGAGTGAGGAGCTCAATTCCACCCACCCCCTTGGCAACCGGGTTTGGAGAAAGATCAGAAAAGCCGCTTGGTTTTCAACTTTATCCAAGGATCACATGCAAAGTCTTGCATCGACCCCTTCCCTGAAAACTTGGCGCAGTCGTGTTGCCATCAGTACGCTCATTTTCACAACTTAGGCCCCGAGACAATGGAATACAACACGAGAGAGGAAATCGCTTAGCTGAGTGTACTGGAGTACGTCATCCTAGGCCCGAGATGCCTTCCGTGCCCATTAAATTGTAAATGCTTACTGGAGCTCGCATTCCGGATGCCGAAGAAATTGGTGACGCCATCCAGTTCCAGGATGCATGTTTTTAACCATCCGCCAGCACTGACGTCGAAGTTGGAAGTGGGGGGGGCGATGCGGCCCTGCGGCCACCTTTTCGCCTGATATGTAATAGTATCGTGTAACATGTAATGGGTAATGGACTTGGGAGGGTATTTGAGGTTCATAAAGGGCTCTCAGACCGTCATGAGATCGTGCTGTATCTGGATGGCTCTCGACATCAGATGGCCAAGACGGACGAGCGCTCTCTTTCGATAGGTTCATCCGCCCAACTTGCCGGGACTGTGGTCGACTCGTCAAGATAGAGTCAGGTGTCCCAGATACTAAGCGACGAGAAAAACTCGGATAAAGGATGAGAAAGCCGTCTGTTAGACCTGCGATCCGCGCTACGAGAATCGCCAATTGCCGATGGCGAGGCTTTGAGGACTCGCAAGACTTGGCCGCCTGTGAGAGTCGGTGACTCGGGCGAGGGTCTGGGTGCCGCCGATCGACCCAGGCCTCTACCTACCAACTCTAGATCTGCTTCAAGAGAGTCACCACTGCACCTGGGACGCCATGTATCACCATGATACCGTGCTGCCACTGACAGCCTACGAGAAGTGGGGTGTGAACGATTGGTAGCAAGCGCACAAACATGAGATTACAGTGACAGAGCAAAGCGTGTGTTAGTTAGCCTAACCCGGCTGGATGGATGGCCCCCCACGGGTCAGGGGGGTTGCGGCACGGAAAAGATGTCAGTGTTGTGCCTGGACGTACTGCGATGAAGATACGCACGCCACATGGCTGGAGCCGTGGCCTCGATTAGATCTGCAGAGGGTCGTGTTCCAATCGTGGTCTATTGGTACTGGTACAGGGGAGACTCGGGCATGATACTTTCACTGTGTTTCTTTATGACTGTGTATGGTCAACCTTGTGTATGTACCCGGGCAACCTTACGGGGGCCGATTTGTTTTAGTACCTTGGTACAAGGGGAGACGCCCTTACACATGGGACCGCAACCCGTCAGGTCGGCTGCGAGGACCGCGACGGACATCGGCAAGGATGTTGGAACAGAAACGGCCTTCTCAGAAGGGATACGGTATGTGGCGTGGACAAACAAGCTACCTGCACGGAAACTCTTGAGAGATGCGATGCCCTCCGCGCACGTCAGGGTAGCCTGCCTACCGGTACTTGCTCCACTAGCACGCGTAGGATCCATCGACATGGTACGGAAATAGAAGCATGCGGATGCTCAACAACTAATAAGCAGCCGTCGTCGGCCAGCCAGGCGAATCTGACGGGGCTTCTCCGATTCGCCATGCCGGACGCCGCCGTTCTTTGGTTAGCGACACGCGTGCGCGCGCGCGCATGTGTCCTATGCCATTGCTCTCTCTCCATCGATTGAGGTTGTTTCGTGTGGCAGCAGGCCTTGGATTACCGCATCCTCTCATCAAATACGAAGTCCGCACAGGCCACAGGCTGCTGGAAAGGGGTAAGGCTGGCAGAAACAGGGATCTAGATGTAGCAAATGCAGGGAGTCATATACGTCAGCAGCAAGTTAGGTGGCAAGGGTTAGGGTTACATAGGTGTGTGTGTGTGTGTAGGTAGGTTGACTGCCTTCTATAAATAGGACTAGCATATGGCTCGTGCGGACTTCGTATTTGATGAGAGGATAGGGTATATTGACTGTCTTTATGTGTTTCATACTCCTCACGCAGTCTGGGATCCCGGTGACAAGCTGGGGAGCCCCGTCGGGAGCGCCATCGGGGTTGGCGTTTCTGTACTACTACTACTACACTGTATTATGTTTTCGTTTGATGTTCCTATTCCGCCACGTCAGCACCGGCAGTCGTCGTTGCGGGGCAAGGGGACCCAAGGTGACTGACTGACTGACTGTCTTGGCTCGTGTATGTCTACCGAGACACACCTAGACATTGTTTCGTCTCATATCATGCGAGTGTCTCGGAATGTTCCTTTTCTCCCAAGCCCGCTCCCACCATTTCATTACTGTCGCATTTCTTCATGCCCCGAACCTCACCCAGCCCTGCAGCCAACGTTACGTGCCGTGACGGCTACAACATGGTGTCGGAGGACGAGCCGTGGGCGCGGGCTGTCGAGAGATTGGTCAATTCAGCCCCCCCCCCTGGCGCTGAATGATAAGACAATGAGACGGTCCAATAGGGAGACGCGGGTCGCGCCCTGGCGTAAGCTGACAGTGAGGCCTGACTTTCCTGGATGCAGGCTCTGTCCTTTCAAATGCGCCATTCCGTGACAGCCTCTGCGACTCACCACGAAAGCTAGATTTTTGGACCAAAGATGTGTCCTCTTTCAAACTCCCGTGCGTGTGCTAGGTATTGTTTCTTTGTAAAGGACGGAGCAAGGAGGAAAGCCTCGCAGCGCCCAAGGTAAGCAGACAAGGAGGGGAAGCTTTGCGGCAAGGCGCGCGACTTCGCCCGTCAAAAACTCTCATCCCCCCTTTGACCCAAGAGTTTGGTGGGAAGACGGGTGCGGTCTTCTGCGCCTTGGCCGTTTACATGCAGTTTTTCCTTGGCTTGCGGGCGTTATCATCGGACCAGCCGGTCGCCCCAAGTAATCGGCCAAAGCTGCAGCAGACAAGCACATGTAGGACGCCATCCCATGGTTCTCTCACTGGATGGACGGCCACCTTTGCATACCATGACTAGTGGTATACAGGGTACGGATATGGAATACGAAGTACGGATACCCATACGCCAAGGCAACGGTGCATCTTGATCGAGCAGGCTTGTAAGGGTCATCTCGTCGGCCCACTCGTTCTCGTTGACGCGCGAGAGTTGACGGGGACCATGCAAAACATTGGTGGGTGGACTGTAGGCTGCGAGCGACGAGCAACGCAATCAATCAATCAATCAATCTGTCGCCAAAAGGGGGGATCGGCAAGCAGGGCCTACAAACACCACACACAGTATCAGGAGCAAAGTTTAAGCCCCCAGCCAAAAGTACAAGTACCCAAGTAAGAAGGTCATACATGGTTTAAGACAATTCTAGATTCGACATCTGTGAATCTAGTTTGATCTAGGTGTTGGGATCGGAATACCCAATCCCTTGGGGACAAAGGAGGGAGCCGGTCACATATGCATGCATAGTATATAGTCGAGAGGGATTCCCACCACTTCCTCCCGGCGATCCCCCTGGAATCTTCTCCGGTCTTTGTTTGGCTTGAAGGTCCACTCAGTCAGCAAAGCTTACCATTCCGTTACGTGCTAACGACTTTCCGAGACTGGGATACGACGGATACCTTCTCTCACCACGCCGATCATCGCCCCGCCGCGGCTCGTATCTGCCAAGCCGAGAGGGCCAGCCGTCTGGTCTCTCTTTTCCCGAGACTGACGTCAACTAAAAAAACAAGGGCGAAAGAAAGAAGAAAAACAAACGTGCAGTCTCGTCGCGCGGGCAGGGTCGTGGTTCTTTCGCCCTTGACAGCCAAGACCACGAACGGACAAAGAAAAGGAACCGAGAGAGCGCAGACGAACGAATAAACCGGCAGCCGCGAGTCGCCCACGTTTCCGCTTCTTCCTTTTTCCTTTTCTTCTTCTTCTTTTTTTTTCCCCCCTTCTCTCTGGCCCGTCCAACCCCACCACCGGCCATGTCGCTAACCCGGTCCCTTGTCCGCCGCGCCCAGGCGGCGGCGGGCTCCGGCGTCGTCGGCGTCGTCCCGTGTCTCGCGGCGCTCGGACTGGTGCTGCTCCAGGCCGGCGCCGCCGTCAATCTCTGGAACGCCCGCGAGCGAGGACAGTTCAACTTCTCGCCGTCGTCGAGCCTGGCCATATCCGAGATGCTCCGCTTCGCCGGCGCCGCGTTCCTGCTGAAGCGCGAGATCCGCAAGCGCGCCGGCGCCGGCGCCGAGTACTCGTGGCTCGGCAGCAGCACCTCGGCCGAGGCGGATGGCGACGCCGAGTACGGCCCGTCGTCCGGCAGGTTCGTCGCCGCCAACGAGAAGCACTCGCTGGGCGCGCGAATCAGCGGCGTCAAGGCGCTCTGGCGCTACGTGTGGGGAGAGCCAGACGTCAGGTTCGCCTTCATGAGGGTGGCTCTGCTGCAGATGCTCAGCAACAACCTGGTATGGATCCTTGGAGGAGAGAGGGGGGGGGGGGGGGAGCATTCGGAAGAATGGTGCTCGGCGACTGACTCTTGACGTTAGATGTTTGTCAACTTGCTCGCGGCCGATCCCGGCACCGTCCATCTGACCAAGAGCGGAATCGCCGTCGGCGCGGCCCTCGTCACGGCACCGGCCTTCGGCTTGAGGGGCCCCAAGACATGGTGGATGGCGTTTCTCATCCAGGTATAGCTCGCTCGCGCGCGCGCACGCACGCAACGCAAACAGGGGGGCTCGCGGCCGCTTTCGGGGGACTCCCTCGGCTGACCAGGTTTCCAGACGTCCGGCCTCGTGCTGTCCCAGTACCTCCCGCAGCATCCCACGAGGGCGTCGACGTACCCGCTCAGGCTGTACACGAGCCTTGTGGCCCAGGCGAGCTTCAGCGCTCTGTCCGACATCTACGGCGAGAGGCTGCTGAAGGGCATCGACCTCGGCGCGAACGGCGCGAGCGTCGTGCTGGGCGCGATGGGGGCGGTCCTCAACCTCTTCGTGCACGTTCTTGTCCGCCATCACAACGTCTACGAGCCCGGATTCTTGTACGGCTACGACGGCAAAGCCCTCTCGGTGGTGCTTCTGGGCACCACCGTGTCTATGGTGAGCACCGTTGCGTACAAGAGTAAGCTTTTCTTTCTTCTTTTTCCTCTTTCCCCCCTCCCCCCCCCTTTCCAATCCGCGATGCCAGGTGCCGGTAGCTAATTTGTAGTAGGAGTCGGTGCGTCGACCCGATGGCTCACTAACGATGTGACGGCCGTGGTCCTCCTCTTGACGTTTGCATTTTCCTATTCGACGCGATATAGCAACTTCGTCATCCCCGGCACGGCCCTCATTTTCATCGCCACCCTGGCATACATGAAGTTCGCACCCGCCAAGGACCACTTCGCACCTCCAGTGGAGTACAGGACGCCCGGCTCCCCGCCGTCCGGGTCTCTCAAGGTAGGTCCCTCTCAGACGCTTCGCGAGTGTGAAACGACTAACCCGGCGGCAGAAGCTGAAGCTCGGCCTGTTGGCCGTTGCCGGCGTCACCGGCGCGGGGATCGTACCCTTCGCAACGGTGGCCGAGCCCCCGCACACTCCCGAATACAGGCTCTACATGCGAGACGACACCGAGGGTCATTGCCTCATGCCCCCGGCGGAGATCATCCCGCCGTTCACGGAGAGCAAGGAGCCGTACAAGATCACGAACGGGGCGGGCAACCTCTCGGCGTCGCCGTTCAGCAACACGCTCGCCATGATCCGGTGGAACTCGAAGCGCACGGAGCGGGTGCCGCTGCTGATGAAGTACGAGCCCTTCTTCCACACGGTGCACGTGTCGATGCCGGAGGTGATGGAGGACAAGCCGGCGGACTACCACAACCTCACGCACTCGCAGTACCCGCACCACGAGACGGTGTACATGCAGGTGGCGCGGACGATGAAGCTCGTGCTCGACTCGCAGCCCGAGATCGAGGGCCTCTTGTACTTCCACTTCGACTCGTGGATCGACCCGATGGCGTGGGTGGACGCGAACCGCGAGTCCATCTGGTTCCCGACGACGCACAACACGCGGCAGACGAGCGGGGCGGCGTACGGGCCGCGGTACATGTGCATGACGGACACGGAGGCCTACCCGGACTGGTGGCGGTGGTCGCTGAAGCTCGACGAGATGGCGGTGGCGGCCAACGGCGAGGTGGCCCGGATGAACCGCGGCTACGCGGTCGAGGAGAGGGAGTTCTGCGTGGGGTGGTCCGACATCTTCTACGTGCCGCGGCGGTTCTTCGCCGACTTCGTCTTCCTGTCGCACGTGTTCGGGTGCGCGGACCTGTTCCACGAGGTGGCGATCCCGTCGATGCTCAACATCATCGACCGCAGCCGGCGCAGCGGCGCCGCGAGGTACCAGCCGGTGATCGAGCGCATCGGCGACTGCTGGGGCGGGTGCTGCGACGACTCGGCCACGGCGCACGACGTCAAGTGGACGCGGTGCGGGCACCGGCTCAACTACCTCGACCAGGAGGTCGTCGACGCGCACTACGGCCGCCTGGACGAGGAGGCCGCCTGGCTCGGCCGGACGGCCGCGGGGGGCAAAAGCCGGAAACGAGGGGCGTTGGTCTGATTTTTTTTATCCCCCCGGGTTCTGTTTTCCGGGCTTTGTTTCTCGGGGGTTTCTTTTCTTTTCTTAACGGACAAACAAGCATTAGAAGGGAGCGTGTATCTGTTTCTTCAACGTGTATTCATTGCGGTTATACCTCTGGAACACCTACGCGACACTGTTTGGCAGGCAACGTGTCCAAGATAGTGGCTAATTGAGCGTTATTAATGACCTCCATCCTACATCTGCTCCCGTCTCCCTTGCCCCTGTAGTTCTTCTCTACATCAGATGTCTCGGAAGTTCGATACGGGGGTTCTGTCAGCAGATCGCCAGACCCAAGATTGTGTGTAACACTGATTCTTTCTCTCTCTCCCCCCCCTCCTTACACATGTCCATATTGACCATCAGCAAACAAATCCGAGGATCCCTGTTTGCCAAACGGATGGTTAGGCTCGTGACGTCGTAGGGGAGCTATCTGTCAACCACGGGCACTCTCCCCTGGCCGCCAACTTCCCGACACGCAAGCAACAACTGCGCAAACACGGGGGGGGGGGGGGCGTCGAGTAGGTATGTTTGATGTTTGGGACATAAATCGGCATCGAGGTTGCATAGAACGACAATCATGATGGATCCATCCAAGGGGCAGTTCGCTATGTTTGCCGTTTGTCGAGTAAGGGGGCGGTACAAGTGACACGGCCCTCATCCGCTGTAACAAAGCCTTTCGAAGCACCAAATCATCATCATCATCATCATCATCATCATCATCATCACACCCGAGATGAAAGATGGAGGGAAACAAACCATGACAAACAGAGAATGATATCAAATCTTGTGCGTGATGTCATTGCCAATGGAAGAAGGTAGGAAATCCCCTGTGCTCTTTCCCTGGGCCACAGTTCAGCTTCAGAGTGATGGAGGCAAGAGCAGCTAGCCCTAGACGATGGTGGAAGGAAGGAGCCGGCGCTTGCCCTCTTGTTTGCGGCAAGTCCTCTTCTCTTCTTCAAGAACTGCTCGATACCCAAACCCTCAACAGCTTACAGATAAAGGCCAGCATGTTTCTCTAGCCCTCATTTTCTTTCCATGATTATCTTCCCATACTTCACTCGCGCGGACTTGCTCGCCTCTCCAGCAAACAATCCTCTTCCGTCACTTTATCTTTCCAAAGGAAGAGACACGCCACAGTCTTCGAGATGAAGACCAGCTGTGAGCCCACTCCCCAGAGTTTTTTGACTGCAACTCATCTCACAAAATCATATCACAGTCCTCCTCCTCGCCGGCGTCGCCGCCTTCGTCACCGCTGGCGCCGTCGTGGACCCCGACAACACGGCAAACGATGCCCCCGAGGCCGCCGGGGCCCAGCAAGGGCACCACCACCGCCACGACAACGAAGACGACAACGCCGCCGCCTCGGCCGGGGAGACCGTCACCCTCCGCCGCCGCGACTGCGACATCGCATGCCCCGTCGCTCGCCGCTATTGCTACTACGCCCCCTACAACTACAAGTGCGACGGCATCGGCCGGTTCACCTGGAGCAAGCGCGACACCAACTGCGAGGGGACCTCGGGCTGCTGGTGCTTCTGCGACTGGCGCCCGAGGTCGGGAGGAAGCGTCAAGATCGTGCGGGGTTCGGGGGTTTCCGAGGACCTGGACTAGAGCGTTCACCAACACTTTGCATATGGAACGGAGAAGCTTGCCACATCGAGACAGATAGTTCTGGGAGAAATCACTGGCGCACAAGAATACGTATATGTATATAGTCACGTCATGGATGTAGAATATTTACAAGGTCGGAACCCTCTCTCGTCCCGTCAGCATAAACTCTCGAACTCCTTTGACGTGAGCTTGGCTCCAGAGCAAGTTCAAGCTCATGTGGTAAAGGTCGATGAACATGAGCTCGCATCCATTGCGTCGCCAGAAGCAACGTCGGTTCGGAAAGTTGAGGTTCAACTATGTTATTCCTAGACGCCGAAGCGTAATGCCCATGTATTCAAAAACGTGACTTTTATCCTTTATCCCGGTGTCTATGGATCCCGGCCCGGATCCGGAGAATGCGCCAACCCCCAACGTCCGTGCAAAAAATGCCGCCCAAGGTATCAAAAGTATTTTACACACACCCTGCCCCTCCCTTACGTCATGTCACGTCCCATTATCATCCTCTATCCCTCAAACCCCCTTTTCACGCACGATACTCATTGTCTTTGCGAGGGGTATATGTATCTCTCCGGACGCGGCTGCACCTCGGCCGCCGGCATCTCCACGGCGTCCGGCGGGTGAGACTGGGACGCCTGGGGGGGCGAGGCGGCGGGTATCGAGGCGGCGGGTATCGAGGCGAGCTCGAACACCCCGCCCTGCTGGGGTCCCTGCTGCTGCTGCTGCTGCTGCTGCGGATGCGGTTGATACGGCGGAGGCACGTAGGCGGCCTGCGGGTGGTGGCCCCAAGCGTGCTGCTGCTGAGGCTGTGCGTACGGCGGCTGCGGCGAGTTCGTCGCCCACGTCTGCGCGCCGCCGCCGGGGACGGGACTGGTGCTCTGCGCGATCTCGGACACCGGCCTCCACCCGGGCTGCTTGTACTCGCCCTTGTACTCCTGGGCGCCGACGTACGAGGCGGCGGCAACCCCCCCGCCGCCGCCGCCGACGAAACTCGCGGGCGGGCTGTATTCGGCAAACGGGCCGTGGGGCGGGTTCTGGCTGCCGACGGCGCCGACGCCGCCGCCGAGCATGGGCCGGTGGGACTCGTCGTGGGCGTCGCGGCTCCTCTTGAGGCGCCAGACGAAGGCGGCGAGGCCGAGGAGGGCGGCCACACCGACGCCGGCGCCGACGCCGACGCCGATCTTGGCGGCGGTGCTGAGCCCGGACGACTCGGGGTCGGGCGCGCTCGTCGACGAGGACGTCGGGGCGCTCGTGACGGTGACGGTGGCGCCGCCGGTGGTGGTGGTCTTGAAGGCGGTGTGCCTGGCGGCAGAGGAGGAGGCGGGCGGCGTCGTCGTCGCGGACGGGGTGACGGGCAGGGAGGAGGCGGTGGCGCCGCGGGCACCGAGGGCGAGGAACTGGTCCTCGGTCAGGGCGATGGGGGTCTTGGAGTCGGAGCAGGCGGTGCTCATGGACTGGTAGACGGTGCGGAGGGTGGGGTCGGCGTCGCGGCCGATGCAGAGGGCGGCGGAGGTGACGAAGCCGCCGCGGGCGTCGCTGCAGAGGCACTTGTTCATGGAGGCGACGGTGTCGCCGTCGCAGAGGCTGGCGTCGGACGCGGCGTACAGGCAGGGCTGGGCGGCGGCCGGGTAGAGGTCGAAGTTGTTCTGGTACTTTGCCAAGGCTGCGGGGGCCGTGGCGGCGAGGAGGAAGGCGAAGAGAGGGAGGAACCCGGGGGTCTTCCTCCGTGCGGGCGCCATGATGTGTAAGGGAGCTTTTTTTCTTCTTTTCTTTTCTTCTTTTATTTTGCTTCTTTTTTCTTTTCTCCCGTCCGGTGTCGCTTGTCCCGGCCTGGTTGTTGTTGTTGTTGGTCGTAGAGGGTGTGGTAGGAAAGACGTCAAGGTGCGTGAAGTCCTCGTCGGGCGCTGGTGTTGGTGGACGTCATGCAAATGGGTGAGATGGAATTCCAGGCCCAATCGTTTTCGTCTAGGCCAATCAACCAGTTGGACGTCTCGTCGTTATCGATGTCGTCTTTGATCTGTACTGGCCGATCCCGGTGTGTATCCGAAGACTCGGGGTCTGGGAACGGGGATATCGGTCGATTGGCGGTCGAGATTGATGATTGTAGTTGTTATTGTTGTTGTTGAGAGTAGGTGGAAATCAAAACACCAAGACAGCAGGCAGGGCAAGAGGACGGGACGGGCGAAAGGTGCAGCCGGACGCTCTTAAGGACCAAAGCGCGACAATGATGACAGAGGGAGGAGGTGGTTGGCCGGGCCTAAAGAGAGCAAAGGAATGGACGGCGTCACTAGCGGCCAACGGACGGATTGAGGCTGAGGCCGGAGTGTGGGCAGAAGGGTTCGGTGGTGACGATGCAGCGGTGCTTTGCAGGCAGACAGACAGATCATCCTTCAATGAGCTTGTTCCTTTCTCGACCTCGCTCGGCTTCTTCCCCCTCCCCCTTCCCTCTCCTCTCCTTTCTCCCAAGGCTGAGGGCTGAAAGCATCTTGTGTCGCGGCTACGGGGGTGTGTAAGCCAGGAGTAACACACGGCATGTGGTGTTATTTTGCCGAGGGCGTGAGACGGTAAGACACGTTTGGTGCAAGGTGACTGGCGGAGGGAGCGAGGAACGAATGGTAATCTTTGCCCAGGGGCTGTGCTTCCGAGCTGTCATTGTAGGAAGAGCTCCCTCTCTCCATCTCTCTCTCTCTCTCTCTCTCCGTCTCTCTCTCTCTCTCTCTCTCTCCGTCTCCCTTTTTCGAGTGGCACAGGCAGACAAATTCGACGCACAATCGGGACAAGAGCCGAGGCGACGCTGTGGGATCTGCATCCATCGCCGAATTCGACGAGCCGGGGGGGGAGGAGTGACTAAATTTAAATTTAGCGGTTCCCAAGCCCAAACTCGTCTGGGAAAATCTCATCAGCCACATTGTTCTCGCCAGCCATTCGATTCCTTTTGCAGAACTCGAACGGCCTGCCTATACGTGCAGTGCATGTGTGTGTGTGTGTGTGTGTGTGTGTGTGTGTGCGTGTGCAGAGGGATGAGAGGAACAAAGCCCCCCGAGACTGGACTTTTCGAGGGAGTGGTGAGAAACAATGACACGACAACACCCCATCGAGGCAGTCTGCGCTGTAAGATTGAAAGCACGGGAGCGGATCTTGTGTTGTGATGGGCGGGAAGTGAGAGAGAGGTACAGCAAGAGCGAGAACCAACTCGCGCGTCCGGATCGTGACGGAAATGTCTCACAATGCCCGCCCGCCCCCCCCCGTTCCCGTTCCAAGGGAATCAGCAATCACCACCATCCGCCATCATCGACATGAGCAAAGTTCTGCTGCACAACTCCATAAGATGAAGGATCCCTCTACAGGATGGCCGGCTTCAAGGCAGCAACAAACGGCTAGAAATAACCGTCAAGCCACCCGGATCCAGCGTTGCCGGACATCGCGCTGCCTGCTATGGCGGCCACCCCCTCCCTCTGCCCCAGCCACGGCCGTCAGCCCGTTCGTCTCTCGCTCCCACGCCTCACCCGCGGAGGCGGTATATGTAGTCTGACCACCTAATTCCGCGTAGACTCTGAAAGCACCCCTTGCATCATGCCCGTATTGTGTGTCGAGGGCGCAATCCCATACATACCCCAAGCTAGTCACACATCAACTGGGTGCGGCGAAGCTGGATTCGATTCGCACATTTGAACGCAGAACCAGAACCCGGTCTTGCATTGTTTGCTTGCTTGCTTGCTTGCTCTCGGCGTCACACCAGACGTCGCGTTTCAAGAGCGCCGTATCGTATCCCTTTGCTGCCCTACAATGAATGAATCCTCGGGTTCTCGAGAGACGGTCAAAAGAAGCGAAAATAGACACGGGGGGTTGGTTGGGCGCTGGAAGGCGTCAGGGTTTACAATCACCGCACAAGGGTCGCGGCAGTGGCCGGCGATGCGACAGCTGCTTTTTGCCTGTAACAGACAGGCAGACGGACTTCTATTTTCCCGACCCTGAAGAAACCTCTCTTTTCTACATGTCTCCTCCCGGAACGTTCTGTTCTCTAGCCCACCGTCACTTGTCCTCCTCGCCGGCGGCGACGAGCCTGCCAACGATGAGGTACTTGCTTTCGAACGTCTCCTCCCAGCCGCGCAGGGACTCCTCCTCGTCCGGGCCGAGGCCTTCGACGGGGTCGAGCGGGCCGTCGAGGTCGGCCGTCAGCATGTCCTCGTCGAAGCTGCCGTAGGCGAGGCCGCGGGTGGCGTCGCGGCCGGCGAAGTTGGAGTAGGGGCCGCCGGGGCCGTAGAAGTTGCGGCCGGCGGTGACGTCGAAGACGCGGCCGCGCACGGCGACGTAGACGCGGCCGCCGTCCTCGCCCGTGAAGGGCAGCAGGGCGCGCGGCGTGAAGACGCGGAAGACGGTCGCGGGGGGCTCCCTCGGCAGCGCCGGGGGCGGCGTCGGGCGCAGGAAGACGTAGATGGTGTAGCCGAGGATGAGGAGGACGATGATGTTGAGGGGGGTGAAGAAGGCGTCGTTGCTGGGAGGGAGGGGAAGGGAAGACGTTAGCGGTTTCGGCCATTTGGAAGAGGCCGATGGAAATGCTCGAGGGTAGAGAGAGAGGCTGCTGGGGGGGTTGTCTTACCTGTATCCGACCTGAGGCTTCACAGCTTCCTCCTGCAGTCGCTTGTCCACGTAGTCCATTGCGAAGGGTTGCTTCGGATGCCGGCTGCTTTGTTTGTTTTCGTGAGCGAGTGGTGTTGGGAGGTCGACAGTGTGTGTGGCCCGCGAGGCCGTCGAGGGAAGACGTGAAAAAGGTGTTTCGGTTTCCTAAAGTAAAGGAAAGTTAAGCGTGGACGATGTCGGCCGCCGGAGCTCTCCAAGTGCCCCGTCGAAGCTATGGACTTGGCTCTCCGTGCGTGTCCGTCTCTCTCTCTCTCTGTCTCTGCCCCGCCAGAAGTGCGACCCGGGCTTTCGGGCTCTTACATCTTCCGCTGTGGGGCACGTGACGGCCAGATAATATGTAAGATGCAACAGCAAGACGAACGAATCAACATGGCATCGCCACAAGTGAATTGTTTATTTAATAATCTTGTAGCTGGAATTGCTAATATGTACTTTTCCCTTTCTTTATCTTTTTCTTTTATCAGAGATTATTCCACTGTAAGGAACCAATTACAGTAGGGCCGTCCCAGTCAGTCACTGGCCATACATTGAGCAGATGGTGCCTGATAGAACAGTCACTCAATTGATTATCCGCAAAAGTCAAGAATTAATTAATCTTGCGATAAAATCCAGATACGTGAAGCTAACAAGCTGAGAACTGTTTCGCCGTCTTTGAACCACTATCAGTTCCAAAACTGGTCATAAGTGTCTGAACTGTCTTGAGTTGAACCAACCGCCTGACCTCTCAGTAGTAGATAAATCTGGCCGTCTACAGAAAGAGTTGCATGCCATCAAACGACGGAGTGATCAAGAATAGCTTAATCGTGTACATGTGCTTTCATGCTGCTTTGCATCGTGTATATGTGCTTTGGCAGCAGCAAAACGAAGTCCAATCGTTCCCCACAAAGCCTTCGAGGCCTCGGATGGGAATGATGATGGGACAAACGGGACAATCATCACAAAGACAACATCGATGCTTTGTGGGATGAGCGGCGCAGTGAAAGCATACTCGGCGCACAATGTTCAGAACAACGTCTTGGAATCGAATAGCTGACACCCAGAGACCCGGAACGCATCATGTAGTATAATAACATTGGATGACCTAGCCGATATTACTCCCCTCATCATCACAACCATCATCAACATTGTTAAACGCACACGCAGCAACTATCACAGCGTCTCATAGGTTAGCCCCCTCCCAGCGTCCTGCAGGTTAGCCCCCGTCCCAGACGTACAGAACCTTGAGAGTCTACCGATATGTCCGCCCCTCGGAACAACAGCAGTAACCCCGGCCAAAACGCCAGCCCAGCTCAGCCCAGCTCCCCAAGCACCGCCCTCCCCTCGGACCCCGCTGATATCCCGTCCCAGATCCCGTCGGCGCCGCGCCGCTTGGTCGCCGCCGCCGCCGCCGCCGCCTCACCTCCCCCGGCTCCCGCCCCGCACCGCTTCCACGACGCCGACTCCCTCCCGACGCCCTCGCCGTGGCCCACGAGCCCCACCCGCGCCAACGTCGGCGTGCAAGACGACGGCCGGCGCTGCCCCCACCAGGACGTGTACCCCTGCTTCTGCCGCGGCGACACGGAGCTCCAGGGCTGCGTCTGCAGGCGCTGCCGAAACGAGCCGTGCCCCGTGGACATCATGGTTTTTAGCGGCGCGGCCGAGGTGGTCGAGCGCGCGCTTGAGGCCGAGATCGCCCGCGGGCGCAACTGCTGGCTGTTCGAGGAGGAGCTCCGGCTGGCTCTGGATGCCGCGCGCCGCCGCGAGAGGAGCTCCCGATGAGGGGGATGCAAGGGTGTCTTGGTTATAGTTTAAGATATGAGGATGGTGATTATGCATGACGATGTGGATTCTGAAGAGTTTTGACTGAGAGGGTGAGCTGCGACCCAGCAGCAATGCCACATTCACGGTAAGCCTTTTTCTTTTCCTTTCACTCTCCCCCTTGGGAAACATGCAAACGATGGTAGGTAGGTGGTGGCAGTTCTCATTTATTCATGCACATGCGCAGACAGACTCGTGTCTGCTCTCATGATGCCAAGTATTTACCCAATAAAACGACGTTTCCCACTTCGCCTTTCCCATGACCGGAGGGGGGGGGGGTGGGTATTCCCTTGTTTTCCCTCATTTCCATACGCTTGTGTGTGTGTGTGTGAGTGTGAGTGTGAGTGCGTACTTTGTGCGTTTGTGTGTGTACGTCAGTATGCCACCAACCGCTCAGTGAGCAATGGCGGTCTTGAGCTCCTTCTCGACGACGTTGGCATCGGTCTTGGCGTCGTCGGCGCCGAAGGAGTCGCGGCCGTCGGCGAAGACGGCGTCGAAGTCGTACTCGGACCAGCGGATCTCGGGGGCGAGGCCGGCGAACTTCCAGACGCCGTCGACCTTGCGGTACCAGTGCTTGTTGTAGCTGTGGGCGTGGCCCTTGACGGCGACCTGCTTGCGCGAGGCGTCGGTGTACTTCTGGTGGGGGACGCGGAGCTGGTGGTGGCCGATGACCTCGGTGTCGGACACGCGCTCGTAGCGGGTGCCGCCGATGAAG
The DNA here is from genome assembly GCF_030913465.1 of Colletotrichum navitas. NCBI lineage: Eukaryota > Fungi > Ascomycota > Sordariomycetes > Glomerellales > Glomerellaceae > Colletotrichum > Colletotrichum navitas. Next base: position 50,882 of record NW_026850691.1, read on the forward strand.
TGCTGCGTCTTGAGGAGGGGGTTGCCGAGGACGGCCTTGTCCGAGATCATGGCGATGAACTCCTCGGCCGGCATGGCCTCCCAGATCTTGTCGAGGAAGGAGCGGTAGTCGACCTGGCGTGGGAGGTTCAGTTCAAAAGGGCTTTACAAATGTGGAATGTGAAATGTGACATGTGAAGTGTGTTTGCATCATGAAAGGCAGGGAGCCGGGGGGAGGGAGAGCGAGATGAGGGGTTCACGTACGCGGAGCTCAGGGGCGATGCATTTCCGGAGACGGTCCCAGTCCTTGGAGTCGTAGCTGTCAGCCCACTCGAAGATGGCGGTCTCGAGGCCGAGGAAGTCTGCAGAACCCGAGCCACGGTCAGTCAGCCAATCCCGTTCCACAGAGGGCTCTCATGGGGATCGCGGGGTTACCCACCCTCGAAGGAGATGTTTCCGGCGGGGCTAGCCATGATGTCTGATTTAGTATTGGGGGGAAGAAGTGTGTTGGAACGGGAGACGATGTTTGATATCAAAGCGGGATGCCAGTTGTCTACGAAAGAAGGACTCAGATTTCGGGGTGGGAGGGGGCCCTTGTAGGGGGTTTATAATTCGGCTGACAGGACGCAAGAGAGAGGGTCCGTCAGCCCGATGTCCTGCAAAGGGAAACAAGAGATGAGTTTTCCCCGTATCTGCATTGCACGCATACATGTCTGGCTCCTGGTCAACCGGACTGCCGCCATGCGCCCGGGCCCCAGGGGGACGGAGGCCCGGTTGGTCGTGTTAGCGGGCTCGTTCGTCCACACTTTCTTTCGGACTCAGGTGGGGAGATGCCGGTGGACCGATCTTCGTCCGGTTCATCCCTCTCTGGTCCCCCCCCCCCCCGACGGCGCGAGAACTGCTAGCCGCCATGGATCAGCCACGGAGGAGAGGCCACCCAATGAAGGGACGGATGCACCTCCAGGCCAAAAAAAGCTCTCGTGGCGCGGATGGGACGCACCGAGGCGGGCTGCATCGTCATGCCGCCCTAGCGCGCTGCAGAACGCGCACGGTACGGCGTCGTTTCGAGGCGCCGGTGAGTCTGCTCGCCCTTTGCTTTCTGCCTTTTGTGAGGCCGAGAGTCGCGAAGCCGAGATAGTTTACCCCGCAGAACACCATAAGGATTTAGGGACAGGGGTTTTCGATCTTGTCGCTGTCAGACGTTCTTGCTAGCGCGTCAACTCATGAGAAAGCACCCGGGTCAGATAAGCTTAGCCTTAGCTGGGCTGACCGAGCCACTCCGAACGCATTGTGCGCTTCACTGTTCACCATTGTTATATCAAGAGGATGCAGAAGTCGGCAGGCGTCAAACTATGAGAAGCTGTGAGACCCTCGACCGGGCTGGTTCGACTCTCTCCAAGATTGAACAAACCGTGATATAGCTCTCTGAATGGGTACAGGGGGAGGGGCCGTGTGGCTCTCAGCCTCTAGCGATAGTCGCATCAACAAGTGACGCCACACGAACGGTGGAGCAAGCAGAGGACGAAGTATCGGTCGGTACCAAGAAAGCAACGTGCATGGTCGTCCCATCAACCACATTATCGGAACCAACCAGGAGACGGGGCCTTGATCAATCTACTTCCGACGGCTGACCGCTGCTGGTGCTAGCGCGGGGAACGACTGCCGCGCTAGGCGTTTTGGTTTGCGTCACTTTCGTCCCCCCTTTTCTCCAACTCAAACTTCATTCACGGCGAGGTTCACGTTCACGAACACGTCATGCGAGGAACGGACCGTCTGGCAGACAGTCAACAGAATTGGGTAGAGGTATGTAAGGGGAGGACCGGCTGGTGCGGCCCTCCGGAGTCAAATTGTTATGTCCAGGTGATGAAATATGTACACGAGCAATCAAGAAGAAGAAAAGTATGTGCCACTGTTGAGAATGTGCAAAAAGCTGGACGACGGCCTCTCCAGAATCAGCGTCCGCCCCGGCAAGCCGTCGACCTCGGGTCTCATCGACCCTACTTGGAGAGGGTGAGGAGACCGGGGCGGTAGGGCAGCACGTCGTAGCTGCCGCCGGAGCTGGGGTTGCGACCCTGGTACAACAGCTGCAGGTTGCAGGGGTCGACGGTCATGGTCTGGTCGGGGTCGGAGCGGACGAGGTCGCCGTGGCTGATGTCGTTGGTCCAGGTGGCGCCGCTGTTCTTCTTGCCGGCGAAGGGGTTGGCCTCGGTGGCGGCGTTGGGGGTCCAGGCGCCGCCGAGGCTGGTGGCGGTGAAGGAGCGGAAGAAGCGGCCGCCGGAGCCCTGGGCCTCGACGATCATGAGGTACTTCTGCTGGCCCTTGAGGGTGTAGACCTGGACGGCCTCGAACAGGTTGGCGGTGGTGTCGCTCATGACGACCTGGGACGAGGCGCCGAAGCTGCCGGGGAAGCTGCCGATGGCCATCTCGGAGCGGTAGATCTTGCCGTTGTCGCCGGCGAAGAAGAGGTACATCTTGGAGCCGTCGCCGATGACGGTCTGGTCGATGGGGCCGGTGCCGGAGCCCGAGATGGAGCCGCTGAAGAGGGGCTGGGCGGCGCCCCAGCCGTTGACGTTGGTCGGGTCGGTCGACGTGCGGTACGAGAAGGCGGTGGGCCCCCACTGGTACGCGAGCACCCAGACGTTCTTGGGCCGGAAGAAGAAGAGCGTGGGCGCCACGGCGTTGAAGGGCGTCTTGGTCTGGCCGGCGGCGCCGAGCTGCGAGAAGTCGGAGACGGCGCCGAAGGCCATGGAGCCGTACGTCGTGCCCGAGTCGTGCGTCGTCGCGTACACGAGGTGCTTGCCGTTGTACGGCACCGACGTGAAGTCCTTGAGCGCCACCCAGCCGTTCTTGGGCTGCGCCAGGGGCTGCGACGACGTCCACTTGTACGTGGTCGGGAGCTGGCACTGCGCCGCGACGTCGCCGACGGAGGCGAGCAGCAGGACCGCCGACGAGAGGATGTCTGTGGTCTTCATGATGTCGGATGGCCTCTGGTGTGTGTGTATCAGGTATATACAGAACGAATGTGTCCAAGTTGGCGATGGAGGGTGGAGAGGGAGGGAGAGAGAGAGAGAGAGAGGCCTTGAAGGTGAGGAGCAAGAAAAGGCTTGTTCAAGTTGGCGGCACATCAGACCTATATAAATAACCCATGACATATATGTCTTTCATGACGAGGAAGAAGCAATAAACAGATTTCCACCAGGCGCTGCACACATGGGGGCTAACCTCCTGCGTAGCCGGTAGCCAGGCCCCCCGTCCCGTTCAAAGTGCGAACGGAATACGAGAGTTTCGCGTAAAGCACCAAGAACAACCAAGCGTACCACCTAGCAGGCTTCTGCGGGGTGGAGAAGACAGTCTGGATCGCATTCGTGGGAATTGACATGGATGGAACGAATCGATATAATCTCTGGTAACGGCCGATTTTCTGGGTCTGAACCCACAATCTCCCCCACTCCTTCGACTATCCGAGAGAATTTGCCTAAATATTTGCCGAAGGAACAATTAACCCCGGCCGTCCGTCCGGATTCCGGTACGCCATCCTCGCAACTTCGGCGCAGGGAAGCGGGGGGGAGGGGGGGGGGAGGCTTTCCGTCATCATCTTCTTGGAACGGCGGCGAGTTTTGGCTCTGCCACTGGTCATGCCGGGGAGACCACGCCGGGTTCCGTACGACGAACGCGTCAGGCGCGCCAATCGTCTTGTCTTGCTGGGCCGACAGAAGCAAGCGAGATGTCAGCTGCTCTATCCTCGACAACCGACGGTGATCCTCGATGATTTTTTCCCCAAATCATGCGGCTCGAACGGCACTTGAGGTGAGATGTGACAGAACAAGAGACGGTCCCATGTTCCGGTAACACTCACTGCCGGCACTGAGAGAGCCGAACGTCATGCACGAACGGCCATCGAAGCCCAAGGCGCGTCTGTCTACCGAGCACTTCGACAAAGAAGAAGGGCAAGAAGGAAAGCCACGAGGAAGCAAGCGTCAAGTCTGGGACGAAAGAGGAGGGGCTGACCCAAAGACAAGCTTATTTCTGCGACTGTATGGCCCGGGGAGTAAACCTTCACGATGCAGTCACCAACTAAGTTAATTACTAAGATCTGCTGAACCCTATTAAGAGACAGGATGTGCGTCTTGTCAATGGGACGAACCGCACAGGCGCCGATGTTTCCGAGCTTCCAAGAGGTGGGCGGAAAGCTTAGCACCCCACGGTGCGTGGTATACCTTCCATGTATTACACTCCCCCTTAATAACCCTAATAACGTGTCAATCCTTCGCTGTCACCCCTCCCTCTCCCCCTCCCCCCCTTCCCCCATCACAGAGCTCATCACAGAGGAGATGTCGAAGGAGGGAAGGGATTGAGAGAAAGAGAAAGGTCTCACCGTAATTCGAGTCCTCGAAAAAAAGAAAGTGGAGGGGGTGGGCGGGAAAGGGAAAGGAGATCGTTGTGCTTTGCCCTCTGCTTCGTACGCCGTGGTAGCAAACAAAGGCGACTCGCCCCTGATCAATCTACTGGAAATCACCACGGCCTGCTTGCTTGGTTCCAGACCCCTTCCCGCTGTACCTCTTTCGCACCTCTAATGGTCCACCAATGAACTCCCAGCCGTTCCTAAAGGGGACAACCCGAGGCCGCCGTACTCGGGTGAGCTTCCCAGGGCGAGATCGACATATATCTTGCACGCCAAGAACTAAGGCCGCAGGAACTCAGCTCGGATTTACAGGAGCACAGCAGCTAAGATCCCTACTGCGTTCGTTATTATTCTCTTGCTATTGCCGACCACTGGAGCCTTTTGGGGAGATACGCGTTTCCCGGACCCTGGTTTCTCTCGCTCTCTCTCGCTCTCTCTCGCTCTCTCTCTCCCCCTCCCTTTCTCTCCCTCTCTCTATTTTCGAGCCAATCACACACGGCCCCAACCCTGCACGGGAAAATGGTCGGCCTTGCTGCCCTTGCCGCCATGGGATGCCTGGCCACTCTGTCCCACGGTCAGGTGACTGTGGATGCCGGCACTACGCTGCAGGCCATCGACGGCTTCGGCTTCTCCCAGGCTTTTGGGCGCGCCAAGGAGTTCCAGAACGCCCCCAAGGCCCTGCAGAAGCAAGCCCTCGACCTGCTCTTCAGCACCACCTCCGGCGCCGGCTTCAGCATCATCCGGAACCGCATCGGCTCCGGCGGCAGGGGAGACAGCATCCTCCCCGCCAGCCCCGGCTCACCCACCGGACAGCCCGCCTACGTCTGGGACGGCGATGACGGCGGCCAGGTGTGGTTCACAAAGCAGGCCGTGTCCTACGGCGTCAACCAGATCTACGCCGACGCCTGGAGCGCCCCCGGCTTCATGAAGACGAGCGGCAACGAGGCCACAGCTGGGTAAGCACGCATCCGCGCCGCATACAACGCACAGAGAGACAGAGAGCAGAGTTGCTACGCCGTTTGATCTACGTGATAGTTTCCATGTTTAATCTTCATCATGTTTTTCAAAGTTTAAGAAAAACATAAAAAGGGGGGGCTAACAGCATCTAACCTCTTGTCAAGATACCTCTGCGGCACCACCGGCCACACCTGCGCCTCGGGCGACTGGCGCCAGGCCTACGCAGACTTCCTCGCGCAGTACATCAAGTACTACGCCCAAACTGGGCTCAACGTGACCCACGTCGGCTTCCTCAACGAGCCGGACTACTCGTACGTCAATCCCATTGCACCCACGCACGCTGTGCATGTTCTCCTGTCCATGCTTCCCGCCGTGCCGAAAGCTAACCCGCACACCCCGGGGGTTGGGGGGAGACACACAGACCGAGCTACTCCCAGATGCAGATCAGCTTCAACGCCCAGGAGGCCATCTCCTTCATCCCGACCCTGCACCAGACACTGCAGTCTGCCGGCCTCGCCACCAAGATCACCTGCTGCGACGCCGTCGGCTGGGGCTCGACGGTCAAGTATACCAACGCTCTCGTCCCGGCAGGCATGGAGCAGTACCTCGGCCTGATCACCTCGCACACCTACTCGGGCGACGCCGACAGCGCCCTCGACACCAAGCTGTCCTCCTGGGTGACCGAGTCCGGCATCACAAAGGCGTTCGACACGACCTGGTACAGCAACGGCGGGCCGACCGAGGGCATGACCTGGGCCAACAAGATCGCCGTCGGCATCGTCAACGCCCGGCTGTCGGCCTACCTCTACTGGGAGGGCTTCGAACTCAACCAGCTGCAGTCCGACAGCCACCTCGTCGACACCCGTGACGGCGCCACCGCCACGCCCTCGGCCAACTTCTGGGCCTTCGCCATGTGGTCCCGCCACATCCGCCCCGGCGCCGTGCGCCTCGCCACCTCTGGCACCGTCTCTGGCGTCCTCACCGCCGCCGTCCGCAACACCGACGGCTCTGTCGTCCTCGTCCTCACCAACAACGGCGCCGCCGCCCAGTCGGCCTCGGTCTCCTTCGATGGGGGGTTCGTCCCCGGCGCCGCCGCCGCCTACGTCACCGACAACACGCGCACCTTCGCAGCCACGCAGGCCGCCGTCTCCGGGTCGGCCGTCTCCGTGTCCGTCCCGGCCAAGGGCGTCGTCACCGTCAAGCTCGGCGGTGTGTCGACACGTACGAATTCCACCGGCGACGCGCTTGTACGATCCACCGGCCCTGGACACTGAGTGTTCCAGACGTATATAACTTCGCTTCTTACACATGTTTTTGTACACACCACCAACCCTGTGCACTGAGTGTTCCAGACGTATATTAGCCCCTTCACTTCTTACATATGTTTTTCTTCCGTCTCTTCTGAACCTATTTTTATGCTAGTATAGCTAGACGCTTGTCGAGGTCATCCGCAGAATACATCGCGTTATGAGGTTCAGTTTCAGACTACAAAGGCCCTGTGATCTACTTGCTTCTCGATCCATGTAAACCCCTGAAAAGGACTGGCCGTGTCAACCCAGAGGAATGCCAGATGCATCCATCGTGATGCATGCCAACTGTTCATTTGGGCTGAAGCCGCAAACTCGCGAGCTTGTAAGGATGCCAGCTTTCGCGACAAGGATCCTGCCTGGATAATGTGTGCTTTGCAACATTCACGAACCAACCCGTGGGCTGATTGGCCCACGGGCCGCGACCAAGCAAGCCAAAGGCCTGCTCGGCTACTCGCGTTTTGCTCAGGATCTGCGTCCTGAGCGACTGGCCCTGGCGACATAACCTCCGCAGGCCCACCCAGCCCCGGGAGCCAGCTTCCTAGGCCATCCAGACTTCGTAAACTACAAGCGCATCATCTTTTCGAGACGAAGAAACAGTTTGGAACCATCCTGCGTTTGGTTTCGTCAACGCAGCCAGGCTCACCCCTGCGCGCGATTCGTCGCGACACGCCAGTCTCTTTTGGTTTTCTACTCTATGCAGTGGCAAACCATAAGGACCGAAACGCGAAGGCGGACTTAGTCGCGACCTCTTTGGTCCACCGTTGTCGGGGTTAGAAGACGTCGAGCTTCTTCTCCCGTGGGAGAAGTTTCAGGGGAACATGCTTAGCGGTATCATGAATATGAAGCATTGACAACATGCGGCACATGGTTGCCGTATTGGGGTCGCGAACGGAGCGGTGTCCGGAACATGGCCGGGAAGCGGGCCGTCAATGACCCGCTGACTGATGGATATAGCGTGGGCCAACGTTTGAGGTTCAACAAGGTAGAGAGAGAGAGAGAGAGAGAGAGAGAGAGAAATGCCCATGCATAAAGAGCACATTGCACGCTCTCTCGCGGCCCGCGACGAGAACTTGGCCAGAGCCCCAGGCACCGTCCGTCTAAGCTTCTACAAAAGATCCCTCGGGGCCCCTTTTGGCCAGCATCATCTTCGGAGGCTCGTCCTAGTCATCCGTCAGTAATAAAGCACAAGAGGGGTCGTGTGTAAATTGCATTGGGAAGCCGAGACAGCTGGTTGATCAAGGAGGGCGGTGGAGTGTTGCCATCAGATTTCGGGTCGTGACATGGAGCTGGCTTGAACTATCAAGGCCAAACAAGGTGTAGACCACCATCGGAAAATTCACCCGCTAACCGACAGACACTGGCACCTTCCTGTGCCGCCTCGGTTCTGGAAGCTTACCACCTGAATGAACTTTCTCATAGACCGATAGTGATTTGAAGGATCTCACGCTCATTTTCCCTGATGCCCTTTGATGATATCGAAACAGAATTCTTCAAGGGCACGAGGACTAAAAGTATTGGGTCTTATACTCACTGCGCATTCAACCACATCTTTCTCCTTGGCTAGCTGCATTACTAGGAGAGATCTCGGCCGCGCCCCCTCGACTGACGGTAGACTCAAGTGGCTCGTCAAAAAGTTCGGCGTGTCAGATCCGGCGGTCAGCGTTAGGGTGAATGAGGCCACAGTGAACAAATTGAGTCCCCGGGATGAGAACAACTTCCACAATGACAGGTAACATGCACCTCATCTGCCTTCCTCTAGCCATCGATTAAACCGTAGAAGACGGACTGCTTTGATTATGCGTCCTTTGCGTTCCACAAAACAGACGCTCATCGTCCTCTACTGCACGCTCCGGAGCCTCACCTCAAGTCTTCCATCCAGACTTTATTCGGTGTTCTCGGCATAGTAGCTCCTATTAGAAGGGCAGAATTGTTTCGAGCTACTTGCCTTCGGTGTTGCTTGGCGACACGCCAAGGTGACCGAATAAGCCAGAAGGCTGGCAGTTTGAAAACGGTTGAAAGAACATTACAATGAATGGTCTTCTCTTCCGTGTTCATTCCGCCATAATAGAGTCGCCAATAACAGACAACTCCGAAGGGGTAAAAGTGCCCATCACCGTCACTATGCTGATAATGTCGACAAGCCAATGGTTGGCCAAGCACCTTATACACTAACGCTCTAAGATACTCACTTGCTTGCTATGCAGTTTCATCATCGATCAAGTACAGCGATTTTCTGCAATGGAACGGCACGAGCTAGGGCACAGGTCGAAGGTTGAAGCATTCCGAAGGGGAGTTGTGTTCAGACGAATCCTTGGAGTGCGAATGTCGTTCTAGCCGTTAATGCATCGCAACTATATGAATGCATACCCTGAACCCATTGAATTGCTAGATAATATCTGAGAGAGAGGTCCTCAGGGCGGGTGCCGAAAAAGGAGGAATTGCTAACTAAGTGAGGTTGAATAGAGACTGGCAAGAAGCCCAGCGAGAACCCCAACCTATTAGATCTGAATTATGGTCATCAGAAGAGAAAAAATGACATGGTTGTTTGCAATCACACCGGTATAGCTTATGACTCCACATAATATGATTTCTCTCAGAGCTAGGTTGAGGAGTTGGTAGTTGACGCTCCTTTATTGAATGGTGGGAAGTTGATAGCGCATACGGGGGACTTGTACATGAATTTTATCCGCCAACGGGATTGGCCATCTCCCGTCCGAATCAAAATGCCTGTTTGCGGTACGCTAGTGGTGCCCAGCTGGTCTTGGGTAAATAGCGGGCTGCCGAACTACCTGGTGCCGTAGTTGCAGAGTTCCGGATGAATTCGAAGACCAGCACGGTAAAGCCCCATGTAGATGTAACAGTGTCTGAGTGGCCGAGCTCTGCTTTTCGCATACATTCCGAGGTGGGATCGGCGGCCGACGCGGCAGCGGTGGTGGCTTAGGGAATGCCGATCCCAGCCAAAGATACTGGATGCCTTTCCAGACGCGCCTAAAGGCGCTCTAAAGGGCTGATAGAAACCCATAGCCCGGACAGGTCACCCAGCCATTGCCCCATGAACAGATGCGGCAGCCGACCTGATCTGCCCAGCTGTTCGTAACCGGGCGTATGGGAACACGGGAGCGTCCGTCTACCCATGTGCATGTTCATTCGTACGTCAGCATGCCAGCCGTCTTTTATGCAGCCTCTTTTGTATTAGTCGCCTTGGAACGCGCATTGCTTCTTGCTTGCAGTGCTGCTACCTAAGCGCATCTGACAACCACATTTTGTCCTCAGCCCGCAAGTAGTATTTTTGGTTTTATGTGATGGTAGGCGGCGATGCGACATCTTGAGCAACCTCTAGTGTAATGAACTGCAGCGTCCTGACATTTATGAAGAGAAGTAGTTAATTTTCCTAAGTCTAAGTACAAGAGAAAACTTGCCTAGAAATACTCTTCCTAATGTAGGTCTTATTAGTTAAAGGCGCTACTCTATAGCGTCTCTAACTAGAACTAGCTATATAAAGCTATCCTAGCTTTATAATATACCTTCTTAGTTATAAAGTTTATCTCTATAACTAGATAAAGAACTATAAATATTTTTATAATAAAAGAAAATAAGATAGTTATTAGTTAATAATAGCCTTTTAAGCTAATTAATAAGTAATAAAGTAAATAATAGTATTATATAAAAGGTCTTTTAATACTATATTTTATTATTTATTATTATTTACTTTAGTAGTAGTTCTTTTTATTTCTTAAGGTGCCTATTTTTTTTAAAATAAGTAATAACTAACTATCTACTAGTTAAATAATAAATATTCTTTAATATTTTATTACTTAACTTTTTTTTTTTTTTAACTAATAACTTATTAAGTAAAGTAAATTAATATCTTTTTTACTTACTATATATTCTAGTTTATATAGTAGTTCTAAAGCTATTCTTAAATAGCTAATAGTTAAAAAGAAGTAAAAAAGAAGTTATAGCTCTCTTTTTAACTAGTAATATATTTTAAGTAGCTTAAGTTTCTTAGTTAGTAATTATCTTTACTTTTTAAGTCCTATAGTTTTTTTAACTAAGAAATTATTTAGATTTATATTTTTACTAATAATCCTTTTTAATAAGAAAATATATTTACGCCTAAGTTTAGACCCCTTAGCTTATATAGTAGTTTAATAGCTAGAATATTTTTTAAGTTATATCCTTAATTAGGTATAATATCTAGTTATAATCCTACTAAAGGTATAGATCTTAGCCTAGTCTTAGGTAACTAAGGTCTTAGTAAGATCTTTACTCTTAGGCCTAGTAATACTTTATTTATTAGTCTAACTAATTCCTTAGTTATCTTTAACTTAAATAAAAGAAGTATAGTACTTCTTTTCCTAATTTACTTAAGTAAAATACTATAGGGAACTTTAATTATAGTTAAGAAGTATAATATAATCCTTTAAGATAAGTATACTAAGCATAAGTTCTTTTTTTTCCTAGTTATAAAGTGTTTTTTTACTTACTAATAGATCTTAGTTTATTTAAAAAAGATTTTATTAGTTTTACTAATTTAATAATAATAAGTACTAATCTAAGTAATTATAGCCTTATTTACTTTCTTTAATAAAATTAAAAGAAGTACTAAAAGGACTTTATAAAGAGACTTATAAAGTATATATATATAATAGTAAAAAAAGTATATTAAGAATAAATTATTACTTTATTTATTAAAAATAAAGATAATTATAAAATTTTAATAGTAATTATATTTTAAATAAGTTAAAAGATAATTTACTTATTAATAATAATCTAAAAGATAATAAGCTTAGTTATAGCCTTTTTTTTTTACTTATTAATAAGAAGTATAAGGTAGATAGTAGTAAAGGTTTAATATACTTTTATAAGAAGTATATACTTAATATAAGTAAAAACCTAGTTCTTAAGAGAGGTCTATACTAGGACTAGATCTACTTTAGCTATCTTAAAAGTGTTATTTATAGCTTTTCCTAAGGTAAATATACTTTAGTAAATAAAAATAGTCTTTATAGACACTATATTAAGAATAATATATCTTATATTACTATTTTTAATAAGTTAGTTAATACTACTAATAGCTTTATTTATTATATTATACTAGAGATATAAAGAGTTTAGTAAGTCTTAGATTCCTTTTAGTTATTTTTACTTCTAGGACTAATATTCTAGGTAGAAGTTAAAGTTTAAGAGTTAGACCTTCTATAAAGGTATTACTAAGGTTAAAGTACTTTATAAGAAGTAAAAAAAGAAGCTTAAGAGGACTAGTAAAATAACTACTATTAACTTTACTAATCTTAGTCTTTATAATCTAAATATTTATCTATTTAGTTAATTAATTTTAACTTTTATTCTAGTTTAAGGTTATAACTAAGCGCCTAGTTTAGCTAAGAAGTATAGAACTATACCTTTAGGTACTACTCTAGTTATTACTAAGAAAAAGAGAGCTTTAATAGACTTTTTTTAGTTAGTTTCTAAAGGTAATATTACCTATAAACTTAGATTTATAAGTATAGTTAAATCCTTTAAAGAGCTATCTAAAATAAGTATTAGCTATAGTTTTTAAGGTTAATTTTTAAAGTGTTTAAAGTTTAAGATAAGAAAAGAAAAGTTTTAGACTATAATTTTTAGCCTAGGTTTTTATAAAGAAAGTTTTTAGGCTATAATTTTTAGCCTAAATTAGTTTTTTAAGGTAGTATAATTAGACCTCCCTAAGAGGTAAAGTGTTTTATATTATATAGCTAATATAAGCTAATTTACTTATAAATTAACTTACTTTTACTTTAATATCTTAATTATCTTTTTTTATATAAGATTATATATATCTATAAGATTAAGTAAAAAATAGAAGTATTTAAACTTAGTATATAAAAGATTTTTTATAAGTCTATTAGCTAGTATCTTATTTATAGTTATATAGGTAATATTAAAATTACCTTTTATAAACTTCTATTTTAACTATATATTTTAAATATTAATATATTAAAGCCTTATTATAAGTCTTTTTTTTACTAAATTACTAGCCTTATTATTTACTAATTATTATAGTATATTCTTTAAATATCTCTTATAGCTAGTTAGAAGTCTTAAAATAGATATTTAAGAGCTATTACTTCTTTAGCTATCTATTCTAGACTTAGAAGTTTAGCCTTAGTAATTAAAGTTATTACTATTACTTAGTATATAGCTTTCTACTAGATTATACCCCTAAATAGTAAAAAGATATAGCCTTAGGAAGACTTTTTTAACTCTTTATTATCTATAAATAAAGTATTACTTACTATTATAAGGGCTATTTTACCCCCTATATCTCTAAAGTAAATTATAAAGTAGTATATTAAATATAAGTATTAGATTACTTAGTTTACTATTAAAATATACTTCTTTAAAAGATTTATAAGGTAGTAAAATAAGGCTAAGTATATAAATATAATATTAGGTTATATTATAATTATAGTAAAGAGGATTAAGCTAATCTTTGTTTAGTATTTATAGACTTATTCTTTTATTACTTAGCTTAGGTTATTTTTAAGTGTTATAGTTAGTAAAGAAGTTAATAAAAAGATACCTTTTATAAGGTTAAATTACTTTATAACCTTCTTAATATATATATTATAGACTAGAAAGAGTTTCTTTACCTACTAATCCCTTATAATATATATTCTAAGGTAGTATTTAGCTAGGCCTTAGTTCTTTATTTTATATACCCTTTTTAAGTTATTAATAATTTATTCCTTAGTTACCTAGTTATCTTAGTAAAATATAATAAGAATATTATTTATATAGAAGATTATAAATACTTTTTATTCTTAGTTAGTAAAGAGATATAGATCCTTGTCTATAGGTTTTAAACTAAGGTTTTTTAGCTTTATAAAGAATTCCTTATACTAAAGGAGAAAAGTATTATATAAGCTATATAAAGTATATATAAGTTAAATATATTTTCTATATACCTTAAATCTATCTAGTAAGTAGTATATTACTATTTTATTATTTAGCTCTATATTTAGAAATATATTAATAACGTCTAGCTATTAAATTTTAAAATTAAATTAGGCTATAATTACTATTATAATATAAAAAGTTCTTACTATAAAAGTAGCTATATAGGTTTATTAGAGAAGGTTTTCTAGTTATAGATTACCTTATATATAGATCTTTACTTTATAATATTCTAAGAAACTATCCTTGTTTACTTTATATATAAATACCTATTTAAGTAGTAAAGGTTTAGATATTATCTCTAAAGTATTAATTAGCCTCTAGATTTTTTTCTTTATTAGCTTATTAATTTTAATAAAATAGGCCTTTTTAAATAAAGATTTTAAATTCTCTAGGAGTTTCTATATATCTTTAAAGCTTCTTAGTAGGTCTAGAAGTTTAAAGACAAGATACTTCTTGCTTAGTTTAAGGAATAGTCTAGTGTATATAGTGCCTTAAATTAACCCTATTATAGTTATATAAAGGGTTTAATATATATAGTTTAATTCTTTAATTACTTTCTACTAATTAAGTATAAAGGTACTAAAAAAATTATCTTATTTTTATTTATAAAGTAAAAAGTTATCTTTATTTTATTCTATAGAACTATTATATTATAAGTAAGTCTTATACTATCTAAGTACTTATATTTAAGTAGTAGTCTAGTTTTATTATATAGGAAAAAGTTAATAAGTCTTCTTTTATATCTTTTAGACTAGCCTTTATTCTCCCCTTTAGTCTTAGGCAGTAATTCTCTAGTTTAATAACTTATTCTTAATAGTAAGGTTTAGCTCTTTACCCCTTAAGCTACTATAGCTCTATATATATATAGTCTTTTAGTACTTTTTCTTAGGCTAAATAGTCTTTTTACCCTAGAAAGTAACTAGTTTTAATCTATATAATATTCCTCTTGTACTATTATAAGGTTATTATTTATTTAGATATAAATTATATCTTTAATCCTTTCTCCTAATAAAGATTAGCTAAAAGTGTCTATATAAGTACTACTTTTATCTCCTATAAAGTCCTTTAGTAGCTAGCCTTTTATACTATCTTTACCTATAATAATAGGTTTAGTAACTAGCTCTAGATCTAGTGTAGACTCTAGTAATAGAAGATTTTCTTCTATAAGTTATATTAGTAATATAGGTTTTATAACTTTATTAGTTAGTATATTTACTTTAACTATTATTTTAAAAGAGGTTTTTATTAAGGGATCTATTAAATCTATAACACCTAAAGCTTTAAGTACTATATTTAAGTTTATAGAAGGTGTCTTAAGCTTAATAATTTCTTATATAACTTTTAGTTTAATTATAAGAAAAGAATCCTCTAGAGTATAGAACTTTATTTTATTAAAAGTTATATTTTAGGTAATAAATACTTAATAAAGTAATAAAACCTAAATCCTATATAAGTTATATATATTTAATATATAACCTACTAGGTACCTAATATACCCTTAGGGAACTACTTTAAAAAGCCTCTTCTTAATACCTCTCTCTCTTTTATACTTTAGGAGATAAGTATAGTAACTATATATATATAACTAGCCCTAATATAGATATAGATCCTAGGTTATACTTATATTTAAAGTTAGCTAATACTATCTAAAATATTATTAGTACTAGGCTTCTTTTACTTTAACTAGGGATTTCTAGTTATTATATTTTTAGGGGCTTATACTAATAATATAGGCTACTACTATTACTACTTTAGGCTATAAATTAGTTAGTAAGTTTACTATAGACATTATCTTAATTAAATAAGTAATAATT
The DNA here is from genome assembly GCF_030913465.1 of Colletotrichum navitas. Taxonomy (NCBI): domain Eukaryota; kingdom Fungi; phylum Ascomycota; class Sordariomycetes; order Glomerellales; family Glomerellaceae; genus Colletotrichum; species Colletotrichum navitas. The sequence goes on from NW_026850691.1 coordinate 66,285, forward strand.
TTTTAGCTAGCTCTTTTACCCCCTCTAATAGGTTCTTTAGTATAAGGTAAAGATAGCTTTACCTTTATACTAAGTTCTTATATTTACTATTTATAGGGAGTATAGCCTTATATACTAATTATAGTACACTTAATATCTTATTAAATTTTATAGATTAATAAACCTTTTTACCTTTATATCTACTATTTAAATAGTTAGATTACTTTAAAAACCTAGTTATAGGTCTTATTAACTCTTAGGAAAATAAATAGTTAACCTAAATATTTATTTTTAATAATAAGTATTTAGCTTATACTATTAAAGCTAGTTAGATAATTAAATAAGTCCTATAAAATATAATAGTATAGTTATATTAACTTTACCTTTAATATTTATCTTAAAATTACTTATAAAGTATAGGTAATAGTATAATGTTTATATTTAAGTTATAAGGGGGCTTATATCTTAACTTTATATATATTTATAATAAGTTATTAAAGTGTATTTAGTCCTAGATATCCTAAACAAAGGTACTATAGCATTATATTATTTATTTTATTTCCCTATATATTATATAATAGTCTATAGTAGTAAAAAGCTAGTTAAAAAACAATAAATACTCTAGTACTACTATATAGGAATAAATAAGAGAAATAAAAGTTATATTAAAGAAAGACTAGGTTAAATTTCCTAATAAGGTAGTAAATTACCTTATTCTTCTTAAGTAACCTAGAGTATAGTATATAATCTAGACTATAGTACTAAATACTTACCTTATATAACCTTATTTCTATAATAATATTTATATAGAAGTTTTCTATATAGTAAATATTATTTAAGACAAGATTAATTAGTCCCTTTTTTTTAGTTAAAAGTCCTTTAATAACTCTAGTTCTTTTCTTAGTAACTAAAAATAAAGTAAATCCTACTTAGACTATCTTGTCTAGACCTATATTATAAACTAAAGATAGCTTAAAAAGGCTTAAGTTATTAACTAAGTATATAGCTCTATATATATTAAATACTATACTTTTAGAGAGCGTATAAGGTCTATTATAGCTATAGAAAAAATATCTATATATATTAAATAGGCTTTATATATACATATACTTAGTAAAACGTAGAGGTAAATTAACTTCTTGTTAGGTAACTTAATAGGTCTACTCTACTATTGTTGTACAAAGTAGTTATATACTGCTTAAGTATAACTTAAGTTATTCTAGCTAACTAAAAGTATAATCCTCTCTTAATATAACTAAGGGCTAAATAACTAGTCTATGCCCTTTAACCTTAAATTATAAACTATTTATAGTTAACTAACTAGGTGTTATATAATTATTAGTATTAATATTCTAACACTTACTTTTCTTCTTTTATAATTATATATGCCCTTATGTTAACTAATTAGATAGTCCTAATTAGTTCTTATAATAACTTTACTTTTAATAGCCTACTGTTGTATATAAAGTTATCTAAACAAAAATAAACTCTAAATATACCTTTTCTAAAAGTAAATATAAGGTAATACTTACTAAGCTAATTAAATTTATTCTTTTATGTATACTTCCCTGTTTAGTTGTTTTTAAACAGTTGTTTACTTATATAATAAGTTTTTACTTTACCTTTGCTTCTTCCTTTGCTTTATATTTATACACCTTCCTTCCCTTTATGTAATTAGTAGCCTTAACTCCTCCTATATAAATACCTTCTATCTTTTACCTTTTTTTCCTCTTTTTCTCTTTTCTTTTTTGTGCTTTTTTAATAATAATAAATAATATATAAAACTTTACTAGTATAGTAACCTTACTACTTCCTCTTCTTTATTTCTCTTGTATATTAATTAATTAATAACTCCTTTTTTTCTCTTAACTTGTTAATTATTTATTACTTTATATATATTTTCTTCTTCTTGTTATTATTAACTTTACTAATTTATAATAAATCCTTCTTATATATTATAATAGCCTAGCTTAGACCTTAGCCTTTAGTTATTAGTTCCCTTAGGGTTTAATAAGACTAGAATAGCGTAACCTAGCTTTATATCCTAATAGGTAACACCTAAAACTACGCTTTTCTTCTAGCTTTTGCTATTAATATATAAGGTTCTTTTTTCCCTATTATAGTTTATATATACTAACTTTTATTAAACCTTTAAGATAAAGAGTAAAAAGTTATTAATATACTTTTATATAATATTACTATTTGTTTTAACACTAACACTTTTATCTAAGAGTTTATTACTAAAGTAATTTAATATAAAGGCTACTTTTATATAATACTTATTTAGTCCTATAGCTAACTTATA